>NW_004444138.1:1560355-1607949 GCF_000243295.1 Trichechus manatus latirostris | reverse complement strand
TCAACCCTCTAACTTCTCAACCTTTTTTTTGGTGAAAATACACATAGCCAAAGATACACAGAAATGGATTTTTTTTATGCAGAGAGTAAAGTGATTAACCATGGCTGTTGAGCACTTGATTGCATAAGGCAAAATGTTCGCTAGATATAATGCATCTAACTGTTATCTGAGAATTAGTTGTAAAGAAGAAATATAAAATGCAGGGTTTAATTCCTTTATCAGTAATTTGCTATAAATTTACAATCTGTTTTCTTTCATCGTGTGGCTTGCATTAATATGAAATCGACAGGGACTTTAATGTGTCAAAATGTGAAGATTGAGTCGTTCAGTGTTTAGTTTGTTTCTGTGTATGTTTTGACTATGCACTATCCCCTTGATGAGGATAGGTTCTGATGTCTTTCAGAACCATATTCATAGGTATTCTGGTAATAATGAATTTCCCTGAATTTTTTTTTTTTTTTAGAGGTTGCTCTGGGTATTGCACTGTGCATCTTAATTCAAAACACTCTACTTCAGGTTAATACTATTTTAATTCCAACAGATATGGAAACTTTGCCGCTTTCTCTACCTCTTACTTTGTTTTGTTGTTCTTATACAGATTACATCTTTATATGGTATGTTTTATGCAGTTGTCTTTTAAATTAGTTAGGACAAGAAAAGAATAAATTAATTATGTTTTTTACATCTACCTACGTAATTACCTTTCCCTGTAGTCTTTATTTCTTTGTGTGACTTTGAATTGTCCACTGTTGTCATTAGTATTTCTTGTAAGGCAGATGTGTTAGCAATGAATTCTCTCGATCTTTATCTGGAAGTATCTTAATTTCACATTAATTCCCCCCACCCTCCCACCCCCACTGGTGATATTCTTTATTTTATGAGCCACTATGTTATTTAGCAAAATGGGCACATCAGGGGATAGGTTCAGTTCATGGTTTAAAATAGATCTCAGGGTGATAGTCTCAGGGAGTCCTCTAGTCTTAACCGATCCAGTAAGTCTGGACTTTTACTTATTTATTTTTTATTGTGCTCTAGGTGAAAGTTTACAGCTCAAGTTAATTTCTCATGCAAAGATTTATACACATATTGCAATCCCTATAACGTGACCATACACTCCCCCTTTCCACCCTGGGTTTCCTGGGTCCATCCAACCAACTCCTGTCCCTTTCTACCTTCTCATCCTACCTTCCAGACAGGAGCCGCCCTTTTAGTCTCGTGTATCTGCTTGAACTAAGAAGCACACCCTTCATGAGTATTATTTTATGGTTTATATAGTCCATTCTAATCTGTCTGAAGAATTGGCTTCGGGAATGATTTTAGTTCTGGATTAACAGAGCGTCTGCGGCCATGTCTTTGAGGGTTCCTCTAGTCTCCATCAGACCACTAAGTCTGGACTTCTTACTAGAATTTGAGTTCTGCACCCCACTTTTCTCCTGCTCCAACAGGACTCTCTGTTGTCTTCCCTGTTAGGGTGGTCATTGGTGGTAGCTGGGCACCATCTAGTTCTTCTGGTCTCAGGCCGATACAGTCTCTGGTTTATGTGGCCCTTTTGTCTCTTGGGCTAGTATTTTTCTCGTGTCTTTGGTGTTCTTTGTTCTCCTTTGCTCCAGGTAGGTTGGGGCCAATTGTTGCATCTTAGATGGCTGCTCGCAGGCTTTTAAAACTGCATATGCCGCTCACCAAAGTGGGATGCAGAACATCTTCTTAATAAACTTTGTTATGCCAGTTTACATAGATATCCCCTGAAACTGTCTGTGGTCCCCAGACCCCCACCCCTGCTACTCTGTCCCTCAAAGTGTTTGGTTGTGTTTAGGAAACTCCTTAGCTTTTGGTTGAGTCTAGTTGTGCTCGCTTTCCCTGTATTGTGTGTTGTCCTTCCCTTCACCTAAGATAATTCTTGTCTACTATCTAGTTAGTAAATTCCCCTCTCCCTCCCTTTCCACCCTCATAGCCATCAAAGAATGTTTTCTTCTGTGTTTAAAACCTTGTTTTTGAGTTGTTATAATAGTGGTCTCATACAATATTTCTAAGTATGGACGTTTTAAGAATTTGAGTTCTGTTCTGCATTTTTCTCCCATTCTCTCAAGATTCATCTACACTGGTCCTGATGAGAACAGTCAGTAGTGGCAGCTGGGTACCATCTAGTTCTTCTGATCTCAGGGTAGATGAGGCCATGGTTTAGGAAGACAATTAGTACTGTAGACAAGTTTCTTCTTTAAGTCTTTGGTTTCCTTCTTTCTCTTTTGCTGTAGACAAACAGAGATCAATAGTTGTATCTTAAATGACCACTCACAAGCTTTTAAGACCCCAGAGATTACTCACCAAACTAGGATGTAGAACATAACACTTTATTATGCCAGTTGATCGAGTTAGTCCCAGGAGTCTGTGGTCCTAAGCCTCCAAACCCAGAAAAACAGTCTCGTGAGGTGTTTGGTTATGTTTAAGAAGTATCTGTGACTGCGCCATGTGGTTTATTTTATGTATAAATGTATATGCATGCACACACACCAGTGTGTACATATACCTGTTGAAACCCCTTGCTGTCGAGTTGATTTCTGACTCATAGTGACACTATGAAGGACAGTAGAATTGCCCCATAGGGTTTCTAGGGAACATTTGGTGAATTTGAACTGCTGACCTTTTGGTTAGCAGCTGAGCTCTTAATCACTGCACCACCAGGGCTCCCTGTGTATACATATCTACACATATATATACACCCATACATGCATGTGCATGTATACATAGATAGGAACCACACAGTTTTTTCCAGTTGTTTTTGGTGTTTTTGCAAAATTATGTTATGTCTTAATCTTCACCAGAAATATCCTTTTTTCATGTGAATTAGCAGCATCATTCACCTTGGTTGAGCTGTGCACACTTCACCCATGTTCAGTGCTCTTTCCTATCACCAAAAATAACAAGTGTTTACTACCTAGTGAGTGATTCCTCCTTGCTCCACACCACCCGTCCCTGGTAACCACCTCTGAATGTTGGTGTCCGTATTTATACATATTCTTGTCTTCTTAAAAAAATGAGATCATACAATATTTGTCCTTTTGTGATTGACTTATTTTACTCGGTATAATCTCCTCCAGATTCATCCACATTATAATATGTTTTGAGAACTCCTCATTATTCTTTATGGCTGTGTAGTATTCCATTGTATGTATGTATCATGTTTTGTTTATCCATTCATCCGCTGATGGGGATTTAGCTTGTTTCCGTCTTTTTGCTTATTGTTAATAGTGCTGCAGTGAACATAGGTGTACACATGCCTGTTTGTGTCTCTTTTATTAGATCTCTAGGGTATATATCTAGGAGTGGGATTGCTATATCATAAGGTATTTCTATTTCTAGTTTTTTAAGGACCGCCATACTGTTTTCCATAATGGTTGTACAATTTTACAGTCCCACCAGCAGTGCATACGAGTTCCAATCTCCCCACAACCTCACCAGCGTTTGTTGTTTTCTGAATAATAAATGCCATTTTAGCTGGGGTGAGATGGTATCAAGGAGACCTGGTGGCACTGGAGTTACAGCGCTCAACTGCTAACTGAAAGGTTGGCGATTCAAAACCACCGGTGACTCCGGGAGAGAAGGATGTAGCAGTCTTCTTCTGTAGAGATTTACAGCCTTGGAAACCCTGTGGTGTTGCTGTGAGTTGGAATTGACTGGATGACAGTGGGTATTTTGGATTTTGATCTAGCAGTGACCTACTCTGACTCCTCAGCATCACTTCTTTTTATTATTCTCGTTTCTCAGGGAGGGGGGAGTGTAAGTGAAGCTGACTAGGGGAAGTGAATCACTTCCTGTGGCTATTCCTCTGCCCACAGTTCCCGTTTTTAATTATCTTCACAAAACTCATAAATCCAAATGTGGAATCAGCTTGATGGCAGTGGGTTTGTTTTTGGTTTTGAGATGGTACCTCATTGTAGTTTCGATTTGCATCTCTCTAATGGCTAATGATTGCAAGCATCTTTTCATGTGTTTGTTGGCCAGTTGCGTGTCCTCTTTGGTGAAGTGTCTTTCACGCCCTTTGCACATTTTTTAATTGAGTTGTTTGCTTTTATGTGGTTGAGTTGTTTTCTGTTTTACAAATTAGACCCTTATTGAATATGTCATTCTTGAAGATTTTTTCCCAGTGTGTAGGTTGTCTTTTTACTCTTAGTAAATTAAACTCTTTCGATGAGCATATTTAATTTTTATGAAGTCTCAGTTGTCAAATTTGTCTTCTGATGTTCATGCGTTTATAGTTGTATTTGATAATCTATTTTAGAAAGAAAAATTAGATTCCATAATTTTGTCCCTATGTTATCTTCCAGGAACTTCACAGTTTTTAAATTTAACATTTAGGTTTGATCCATTTTGAGTTGGTTTTTGCGTATGGTGTGAGGTATGGATCGTGTTTCATTTTTCTACAAAGTAATATCCTGTTTGCCCTCACCATTTGTTGAAGAGACTGTTGCTTCCCTGTTGTTGAAAGTCTCCTTATCTGTAGACAGATGGATATTTGTGGGTTCACCTTCATTTTTGAAGAATTGTTTTGTGGTATAGATTTTTTGTTGATGGTGTTTTTTTTTCGTTTAGCAGTTTGAATATTGCATTCTACTACCTTCTGGCCTCCACTGTTTCTAATGAGAAGTCAGCTATTAATTTTATTGAGGTTCCCTTGTAGAGACTGAGTTGTTTTTCTCTTGACTGCTTTTAAGATTTTCTCTTTGTTTTTATCTTTCAACTGACTATGGTGTGTTTACGTGTGGATTTCTTTGAAGTTACCTACTTGGAGTTTATCGACTTTGGTGGATGTTCAGATTGACGTTTTCAACCGTTATTTCTTCAGGTATTTTTCTGCCCCTTTATCTTTCTCCTCTCCATTTGAGATTCCCATTACACATATGTTGGCATGACTGATGGATCCCTATAGGTCTCTGAGGCGCTCTTCATTTTTTTAATTTACTTTTTGTTCTTCAGACTGGACAATGTTTATTGACACATCTTCATGTTCACTGATTTCTTTCTTCTGCCAGCTCATATCTGTTGTTGGGCTCCTCTATACCCATTGCTGTTGAGTTGATCTGACTCACAGCTACCCTATAAGACAGAGTAGAACTGCCCCATGATGTTTCCAAGGAGCAGCTGGTGGATTTGAACTGCTGACCTTTTGGTTAGGAGCCAAGCTCTTAACCATTTCTCCACCAGGGCTTCCTGGGCTCCTTTAGTGAATATGTATTTCAGTTACTGAGTTTTCAACTCTAGAATTCCTGTTTGGTTCATTTTTATCATTTTTATCTCCTTATCAGTGTTCTCTATGTGGTGAGTCATTTTTATCATGCTCTCCTTTAGTTCTTTAAACATCGTTTCCCTTAGTTCTTTGAACGTATGTATAATAATTGATTTAAATGATCTTTATTTTCTAAGTACAATATCTCCATTCCGTTAGTTTCTTTTGACTGCATTGTTTTCCTTTTTATGGGCCAGCCACCTTGTCTCTTTCTTTGCATGTCTTGTAATTTTTTTTGTTGACAGCTGGAAATAGTAAATATGATAATGTGGCTTTATTATTGTTGGTAACGTAATATAGTAACTCTGGATCCTGATCCCTCTCCTTTAGGGGTGGTCATGGTTGTTGCTTCTTTTGTTTAGTGTCATGCCTGGACTAATTCTGTAGAGTATGTCTTCCTTGCAGTGTGTAGCCACTGTTTATTTTTTTGTTTTGTTTTAAAAATTTTTGTTTTTGTTATTGAGCTTGGCTTCCTAGATGTTTTTTCTGGGTCAGCATAGGTTAGTGATCAGAAGTGTTGTAAACACTTTGCACGCATAAGGCTTCCACCTTTTCTGAGAAGTCTGTGTGTGGTATGGGACACATGTTCAAATTCAGGCAGTTCACGAGTTTGCCTTGCCTTTCACTTTGCTTATGCTTTGCCAAGCAAAACATTAGGATCTCAAGGTTATGTAAGGATGAGTAGATAACTCTTGCCCTCTACAGACTTTCCTGAATATGTGTGTAGCCTTCCAGATCAACAGCAATATGTTTGTGCTTTTCAGAGACTCTTATAGCTGTATCATCTTTTATAATTTTGGTTGATCTCTTGCTTGCCCCAACTAGTATGCCAACTTTAGACAGCTGTGCTGTTGGCATTACTGATTCCCACCAATCGTTAATGTCTTCAGCCCCCTTGAGCATGCAGGTTTCTATAAAAACCCATTGCTGTCCAGTTGATTCTGACTCACAGTGATCCTGTAGGACAGAGTAGAACTATCCCATAGGATTTCCTAGGTTGTAGTCTTTATGAAAGCAGACTGCCTCATCTTTCTCCCTCGGAGTGGCTGGTAGGTTCAGACTTTTCAGTTAACAGCTGAGCTCTTAACCACCGTGCCACTAGGGCTCCTCGCAGGTTTCTGTAGAGCTCCCGAATCAGGTCAGACTCCTGGCTGCGGGTCCTCACAGCTAGCATAACACAAAATTAGGGTGTGTGTCACTGGGAGCAGCCTTAAGTTAAAAGCTGTAGACTCCGCTGTTCCTATTTAGGTTCAGTAGTTTTTCTTGAATAAATGCTTTTCATTTTGTTACATGCTTTTGGTTAATTTTCAGAGTTCTGAAAAGGTTGTTTTTGATCATTTATTTTTGGTTTTTGGGTGAGAGGATTTGTTGACGTCATCATTCTTTCCTTTACCCCATGTTTAAAACAATACAGCCACATTGAGATAAGTTAGCTGGTGGCTAGAAAAATATACTCATTAGGTAGATGACTTACTTCTGCTTAGTTTGCAGCTTATAATTCAAATACATATACTACAAATTACTATGCAAGTTTTGTCCCCCAGAAAAGCTCTTTTTTTTAGCTTTTCATTTTGAAATAATTTCAGAATTACAGAAAAGTTGCTAGAACTCTTGCATATGCTTCACTTAGATCTACCAGTTGTCCACATTCTGCCACATTTGCGTTATCGTTCTCTATATTGAATTTGGGTTTTTCTTTCGAATCATTCAAAAGTACTTCGCCAACATCATGCACCTTTACCCCAAACACTTAGTGTGGATTTTCTAAGAACATTCACGTTCTAACCACACATTATTTATATTTCTACGATCGATGCGTTAATGTTCTTGTAGCAAAAAAGTTTTTTTCTAATCCAGATCCAGTCTAGGATTATGATTTGCATTTAGTTGTTATGTCTCTTTTAATCTGGAATAGTTCTTTATCATTTTCTTTGTCATCTTGACTGACATTTTTGAAGCATGCAGGCCAGTTATTTTATAAAATCATTCCCAGTTTTCCATTTCTTATATAGGTTTTTATTTTTTGAAAATCAAGTTTATGATAACTGTAAACATGTAGTTTTTTTTACTTGTCTGCTCTTGTTATTAGCGGCTAAAAATTCTGGCGTTTAACAAGCATTATTTTCGTTATCATAATATAGAGGTAATTGCTTTAAAGAATTATATTATCTCTGAACCTGAATGTCTTGATACCCCTTAACAGGTTCACTGTCTTTTTGTTTTAAAGGAAAATAAAATTGTTTCAGTATGAATATTTCCCAGATTTGTAATTTATAACCAGAGACTATCTTGCCTTAAGCTCTCCTCTCTTCCCCATTAGCCATGGCACAGAAGGCCAACCATGGTGAACTGGCACTTAAGTGTAAACAGTCTGGACTTGGAAAAAACTAGCTCATCCTGATCTTTGTTTTATCTTTCCTCTCTGCTCAGGTTTTGTTGATTTCTCCTCTTAATTTTATTATGTCTAGATAGATAAATAGCTGCCATGGAATCAACTTAGACTCATGGTGACGTTATGTACAACAGAAGGGAACATTCCCCGGTCCTGTGTCATCATTATGATTGCTAGCATGTCCAAGTACATTGTGTAGCTATTGTGCCCAGTCCATCTTACCGATGGTCTCCCTTGCTGACTCTCTACTGTATTTTTACGCAAAAACGCTTGTGTTACATGTTTTTTTCTTTTGGCCAGTCGTGCCCTCCCCCTGCAAAGTATTTTCATAAGCATGCTATGCTAATTTTTTTTGGAAAAAAATGTTTGTAGAAAAATTAGCATATCGTGCTTAGAAAAATACCTCAGGGAGGAAGGGCATGGTTGGCCCAAAAAGTGTATATAGCACGTGTTATTTGCGTAAAAAATATGGTACTTCACCAAACACGATGTCCTCTACCAGTGCTTCATCTCTCCTGATGATGTGTCCCAAGCGAGTGATTTGGACAGTGTCACTGTTTTGATGCATAGGTTTTCATTGGCTAATTTTTGGAAATTGTTTGCCGGGCCTTTCTTTGTTCGATACTGTCTTTAGAAACATATAAATAAGAGACGAGAGGAAAAGTTGTGCCCCACTGGGACTTGGATTCATAATATGAATTAATGCCTCTACTACATAAATGTTGGCTCACTTTAACATTTAATTCAAACACCTAGGATAGTCCATATGATTTTCTGTAACCCTGTTACTTGGATCATTTTTCACTATTCCAGATTTGAATAAGACCATATCTAAATTTAGACTAAGGGAATATTATTAATAATCCATGCCAGAATAAGATGTTAAATAATGAGTATTTAATGTCTTGATTATAAAATTATTCTCACATTAAGAAATAATACACTTAGATTTAGTCATTCTCTATGAACCGGTTATCTTTATGTTTATTAAATATTGTTTCCTTTGTTCTTTCTTTGACCAGAAGTGTCAAGCAGAATCGGGTGAAATCTCAGAGAAAAGTAATTCCTG
Organism: Trichechus manatus latirostris; assembly: GCF_000243295.1. Classification (NCBI taxonomy): domain Eukaryota; kingdom Metazoa; phylum Chordata; class Mammalia; order Sirenia; family Trichechidae; genus Trichechus; species Trichechus manatus. The sequence continues at coordinate 1,599,207 of NW_004444138.1, read as the reverse complement.
AGTTGGCAGGTTCTCCTACCCAGTCTACCTCAAGTAGGGCAGCTTACTCTGCAAGCTACAAGAGAAGTGCTAGTATATCTTCGGGTATTACTTCTCATGACTCTTCAGATTCAGAAGGATCAGTGGAAAGAATGAGAAGAAATAGACCTGTAACGCTAAAAACTGGTTCTACGTTATCTGGTAAGAAGTGGAACACTACTAGTTACTATGGAGTTAGAGGGAAAAAAAAGAAAAGAAAAGAAACATGGCCTTGACACTCAAGGAAGGGGGAAGAAGAGTAATAAACATGGAACAATTAGAATGTGTTTGGTGAATACTGTGATTTTAGCAAATGGTGCAGCCACATTTTATGCAAATTTGAATCATCCAAATTTTAAATAATGTGAGATATTCACACTTTGTGCAAAATTTGACATTTTTTTATACCTTTAAATTAAAAAATAAGTGTCAATTATATGAGTTCAAAGCTGGTGACCTAGTAAATTTTAAAGTGTAGACTGTGCAGGGTAGTTGTTAAACAGCTACTCTGGTTAGCACTGTTTGAATAATGCTATTGTGTTTGTGTGCTTCAGTAGTGCTCTGAGTGATTCTGGTGACTTGTGATGATAGTATGATATTTACTCTTAACAATTTGAGGCATTTTTTTTTCATGTCTTATCCATTATTTCATTAAGTGGTATCGATAGTATTGAAAAATACACCCCTAAATATAATTTCAGGATGACATTAGGTGTGATAAGAAGCTCTAACAACCAAGCTGTTATGTGCAGAGTTTGAATTATACAACATCTTAAGGAATGCATTTGTAGCGTAAAATGCAACTGCTTATATCTGGATAATATATGCAGTCAGTATAACCTGGGATAATTGACAATGGAAATTAAAGTATGGATGGGATTTGAATAGAGAGGAGACACTTTCTTTTTTGTTTTTTTTTTCCTTACTGTTGTGCTTTAAGTTTACAATTCAAGTTAGTCTCTCATACAAAAATTTATACATACGGTGTTTTGTGACCCTAGTTACCTATACTGTGACAACACACTCTTCCTTTCCACCTCGGATTTCCTGTGTCCATTCACCCAGCTCCTGACCTTCTCTGCTTTCTTCTCTTACCTCTGGACAGGAGCTGCCCATTTAGACTCATGTATCTACTTAAGCTAAGAAGCAGACTCTGCACGAGTATCGTTTTATGTCCCATAGTCCAGTCTAATCTCTGAAGAGTTGGCCTCAGGAATGGTTTTAGTTTTGGGCTAACAGAGAGTCTGGTGGCCATTTCTTCTGGGGTCCCTCCAGTCTTAGTCAAACCGTTAAGTCTGATATTTTTACTAGAATTTGAGTCCTACACCCCACTTTTCTCCTGCTCCGTCAGGGACTCTCTGTTGTGTTCCCTGTCAGGGAGGTCATTGGTGGTAGCCGGGCACCATCTAGTTCTTCTGGTCTCAGGCTGATGAAGTCTCTGGTTTATGTGGCCTTTTCTGTCTCTTGGGCTAATAACTTTCCTTGTGTCCATGGTGTTCTTCATTCTCCTTTACTCCAGATGGGTTGGGACCAGTTGATGCATCTTAGATGGCTGCTCGCAAGCTTTTAAGACCCCAGATGCCACTCACCAAAGTGGAATGCAGAACATTTTCTTAAAAAACTTTGTTATGCCAGTTGACCTAGATGTCCCCTGAAAGCATGGTCCCCAGACCCCCGCCCCTGCTACTCTGTCCCTTGAAGTGTTTGGTTATATTCAGAAAACTTCTTAGCTTTGGTTTAGTCCAGTTGTGCTGACTTTCCCTGTAGTGTGTGCTGTCCTTCCCTTCACCTAAGATAATTCTTGTCTATTTCTAGTTAGTGAATACCCCTCTTCCTCCTTCCCCACCCTCATAACCATCAAAATGTTTTCTTCTGTGTTTAAACCTTTTCTTGAGATCTTATAATAGTGGTCTTATACAGTAATTTGTCCTTTTGCAACTAAGTTCACTCAGCATAATGTCTTCTGGATTCCTCCATGTTATGTTTCACAGATTCATTGTTGCATAGTATTCCATTGTGTGAATATACCATAATTTGTTTATCCATTTGTCTGTTGACAGGCATCTCGGTCGTTTCCATCTTTTTGCTATCGTGAACAGTGTTGCAATGAACGTGGCTGTGTATATATATCTATTTGTGTGACGGCTTTTATTTCTCTAGGATATATTCCAAGGAGTGGGATTGCTGGATCGTATGGTACTTCTATTTCTAGCTTTTTAAGGAAGCGCCAAATCTATTTCCAAAGTGGTTGTACCATTTTACATTCGAGATGGGGATGCTTTCTAAGCAGGGTAGCAATATGAGAAAAAGCATCGAAGGAAAAAAAGATGTGTTTTGTGCATGTGAAAAGACTGCCCAGAGTAAATAGTGCATTTTGGGGAATGATATAAATAATAGAATTGAACAGATAGAATGCAGCCACTTTTTAGACTGGGAAGCCTTGCCAGAAGAGTGTGGATTACTTTATTGTTGAGTAAGGGAGTCAAGTGATGAACTGTTTTAGGAAGTTAAATCAATTTGACGGTGATGCAGGGAAGGGAAAGAGTCTGGAAACAGGGAGTCAGGGTGCTGGTGGTGGAATAGACTGGGAGCAGTGGAAAAGGGCAGACAGGAGAGCAGTTTGAAAGGAAGAAACAGTTTGGTCCCTGATATCCTTCTTACACAGCCACTTCTTTAACATGCAGTTGGGTTTTATGGAGGAAGATTTTATCTTCACTATACATTTCCACTCATTTTGGTGAAATTTTCATTCTGTGAGAGGCATGTATAAACTGAGTCTGCATGAAGCAGTGGAAAATGTGGGTCTGCTGTCTTGTGCTCGCATTAGTGCATGCACTCATTAAGTGGGATATTGGGGAACAGTCCTGTATTATTTGAATTATTTCTTTACTTCCATTTTTCTGATTCTTTTTATGGAGCACATAGACTTTTCGTGAGCTGAAGGGCAATATGGTACTACTTTGCTGTTAGAATGGGGTACTAGAGAGAGACCTGAAGTATTTCTACTGTGAACTACTATACTTCCAATTATTGTTCCTGTTCTACTGAAAATGTCTATTTGGCATAAGGAAGTGGATAGTGAGGCTAACTAATTTTTTAAAATTAACTTCTAAATAGAAGTTATTTCTAAAATATGTAATAAACTATATTTTCTGAATTTAGTCCATGATTAGTATGTTATTTTGAGAAACAGGAGCACAGAATTGATTTGGAATGATGATTATTTACCTTATGATACTAACATTTTAGAAGTACACTATGTATATTTTAAGACTGTTTTTAGTATATTGTTACGGAAATAACTGCTTATATGTGTAAGATATGAGAATATATGTAATTAAGTATTAATCCTTTTTATTTTTCTTAGAAAGTGAAATGGAAGATTCCTCAGCTACCTCTTCATCATCTTCAGCTTCAGATAGTTCAGAGGAAAGTAAAGACAGTTCAAGACCTCGTGAATCGTCATTGCGTAGTGGGCTGTCCAGGAGCAGCAGCCTCAGGGTGACAAGAACTAGAGCTGCTCAGAGAAAAACTGGTAAAAGACTCAGTGGTATTTTGGAGAAATGTATATCAAGATAATCCGAACGTTAAACATTAAATGGATAATGCATCTATGTACGGTTATATATCCTTTAGGCTTTTTGGAGCCCTGGTAGCACAGTGGTTAAGCGTTTGGCTGCTAACCAAAAGACTGGCAGTTCAAATCCACCATCTGCTCCTTGGAAACCCTACAGTGCAGTTCTACTCTGTCCTATAGGGTCACTACGAGTTGGAATCATCTAGACGGCAGTGGGATTAGGCTTTTTAGGTTTAGAAAGGAAATTGATTTTGGCATTAAAAAACAAGGAATGCCAGTATTAAAATAATAAAGGCATTAAAAATGTTGAAATGAGGAAGTCCTTCCTAATCCTATTGTTCCTTCTAGGTCCTGTCTCTTTAGAAAATGGATGTGGCAGAAAAGCCACTCGAAAGAGAGTCTATTTAAGTGACTCTGATGATAATTCATTGCAGACTGGTGACAGTATAAAAGCCAGAGCTGGAAATAACCGTAAAGTCCTGCGAAAGTGTGCTGCTGTGGCTGCCAATAAGATAAAGCTAATGAGTGATGTAGAGGAGAATTCCAGCTCCGAAAGTGTCTGCTCTGGCCGTAAGCTGCCTCACCGTGATGCTTCTGCTGCAGCTAAAAAAAAGTTATTACATAATTCTGAAGATGATCAGAGCTTAAAGTCAGATATTGAAGAAGAGTTAAAAAATCAACATCAGCCATCACCAGTGCCCACTTTTCATGTTGTCCGGAAAACTGTCCGTGAATCTGAAAACGGAGATTCAGAGTCAGAAAGTGATTTGAGAGTTGCTCGCAAAAATTGGCATACTAATGGTTCTAAGTCCCAAACTCCAACAACTTCTAAAGCAAAATTTCTTAAAATAGAATCTTCTGAGGAGGACTGTAAAAGCCATGATTCAGATAATGAACATAAAAGAACTGCCTGCCCGTCAACTTCTGGGCAGAAACTGAAGGCAGGTAACGGCTCGGAGGAAGAAGAGGAAAAAGATTTTGAACCAGGGAAACGTGAGGGTAGAAAATACAATACATGTCACAAGAATGCTACTTTCTTTAAAAAAACAAAGTTCTTGAGTGATTCAGAGGACTTTGAATCTGAACAAGATGATAGAGAAGATGGAAGATGTCACAAAGTGAAAACTAATCTAATTTCAGGGAATTTGAAGTGTCAACCTGTTGCTGGGTCCCAGTGTTCCTCAGAGCATGTATCTGAAACGGATATGGATTCAGATGATAACAAAGTAAAAGGAAAATTAAACAATTTTATGAAAGGTAATTAAAAATATTTAACTTTGGTTCACTGATTCTAATTCCCTAATAGCATACGTTGTTTTTTTCCCCTACTCGTTGCTAGCTGTTTTTCTCTCCTACCCCATGCATCGTTTGTTAGCCTTTTCTGTGCATCTCATGTTGCTAAGTGCATGCGTAAGTGTTCTTGAGTATACTTAATTTTATTTACCTCATTGGCAATCCTGGCATTAACAACTATTTTCATTAAAGATTTCACTTCTTGGATTGATGATGGGCAGGGCTATGGGTTTGAGAAAGCAGAGGCAAGTCTGTAAACCCTGGTGGTGACAACTTGAGAAGTGGAAAGAAAAAGGGGTAAGACTGGTTGACAGGAATGTGGTGAAAATAATAATTGCAGCTTATAGAGCTGTACTATGAATCAGGCACTTTTTCTAAATGCTTTATATTATTAACCAGTTTAATCTTTGTAACTTTTTAATGAGGTAGGTACTTTATTATCATTGCCCATTTTTACAGAGGATAGCTTTGAAGCACAGAGAGATGAAATAACTTGCTGAATTAGGATCATATTCCTGGTAAATGGGAAATGATAAAAAATACTCAAGAACAGCTAAAGGTAAGATGGTGTCATTCGAATTTGTGGAATTAGGAAAAGGTTCAGGGAGGCTGAGAGTAAGTGATCAGTGCACATACGCTAGTGCAGTGGTAAACAGTTGTATTCATGTTAATGAAGTAGTATTTTAATGTCAGGTGCTTTGTATATGCTGATAGAAGGGCAAAGGATGGCACGTTGAACTCGTGAATGGCGCTGTGGCCGAAAAAGTCACTGCTGTAAAGTATTAAGAGACATGGCTCTGCTGATTCACTCCCATCTCCCTCCAAGCTAATCAGAATTCTGTACTTCAGTTGTTTAACATATTGAACCTGTCAGACCTTGCAGGTGGTTCTGGTAGCTATTAAACTTCATTCAGTGTAATTTCATTTTTTTAGACTTGTTTCTCTTCTATTAAAGATTAAAAGAATTCTCTTAATTTTTAGATTCTACATCACAAGACAATGGACACAGCCACAAAGTATCTAAGAAAAGAGTCTGTTCCAGTGAATCAGACAGCAATTCAAAGGTGGTTAAGAAATCATTAAAAGTCAAAACGGGTCTCCTAAGGATTGCTCGAAGATGTGCAACCTCAGCTGCCAATAAGATCAAGCTAATGAGTGATGTAGAAGATGTGTGTTTAGAAAATATGTGCACCAGAAGCAAAAATGGAAGGAAAAAACCCCTCCACCTGGCCTGTACCACAACTAAGAAAATGTTGAGTGATTCTGAGGGTGATACAAACTGTGAAGTGCCAAATGAACAGTATGCCTATGAAGGTAAGCCACCAGAAGCTGACTCAGAAGGTAGTACAAAAAGTATTAGTCAGTCTTTTAATGGAGACTCAGAGTCTGAAAGTATTTTGAATTCAAAACACAAGAACAGGCATATTAATAGTCACAAAACAAATGTTGCATCTTCTAAAACAAAAAATTCCTTGATTGAGTCTTCGGAAGATGATTCAAAAAGCCATATTCCGGGGGGTAAGATTGGTAGAAAATTTTCTTCTGAGTCAACTTCGGTGCAGAAAGCTCCTGCAGAGAATAACTTTGAAGAGGAACTGAATTATGGCCTACGCAGGTGGAATGGCAGAAGACTCAGGACCTATGGAAAGGCTCCCTTTAGCAAGACAAAAGTGATTCATGATTCGCAGGAAGCAGGAGAGACGGAAACGAAAAGGAAGCGACGGCATCCTGAATTGGAAAATGTGAACATTTCTGAAACAGCAGGGAGTTCAAAGTTTGGACCTGACACTAGTCGTCCCAAATCTGATTCAGATTTGGGATCTGTCACTGAATCAGATATTGACTGTAGTGATAATACAATAACCAAAAAGAGGAAAACGAAAGGAAAAGCAAAAGTAGTTAGAAAAGGTAAAACTTTTACAGCTACCATATCTAAAAGTGTGAGACAACAAAGACAAAGCAAACGACCTAGGTTAAATGTGGATGACAATGACTGGGAGGATTTGGACTGTGCAAAATCTAAAAGAGTTGTTCGACGTTCAAAAATAAAAACGAGAAATCAGGGTAGAAGGACTGTGAGATACCATGATGGGGATGATGATAGAAGCTTAGAAAATGTATTAGATGATTGCACCTTATGACCTTGAGGGAAAACCAGTTCATTTAAATAGAAAATGGACTGGGATTTATGGTGAAAGCTGGCTGTTGAAATTATTTTTTGTCCTACAATTCAGGGAATATATTTATATTTTTCTATGAAAAGTTATGAATGTGACAAAATCATGACTGTTATTTTTATTTGCACTTGCTTTTGTAGCAGCATTCAGCACAGGTGCCAAAACACGCTTCATTTTGGGGGCAGATCTCCTTTTGACAGTATTTGACTACGTATAGCAAGAGTTTAAAATCTGTTAAACACTAGACATCCTGGTTATCAAAACCAATGAGCATTACTTTCATGGTCGCAAGTGTCATGCAGTTATTATTTTTTTTCATTTGTCAAGAGGTGGTAGTTTCTAACCCCCTGTCTTATAGTAGTATAACAATTTCATATGACCTATGTTTACAGATTTTTCATAAATATTATGTACATACTGACATTACAATCATGGGAGGCATAACCATGATTATTAGGCAAGTAGGCAAGGTACCTACCACTCTCCCCCTCCCCACCTTCTGGTTAAACTTCTCTGGCTACTTTAGTAGAATACATTATACCAGATTTGGTCATTTTTATTGAAATGGTTTCCAGTTTCCTTTCCAAATGCTGTTTAGTCTTTCTTTCTTTTCCTCCTTTCTTAAGGAAAACATGATCACTTTTATTTTATAAACTTGAATTTGTAAAGTGCTGGTAAATTATTTTTTTTTTTTAAATGTTTGAGCGTATTTTTTAAACCTCTAACAGGCCAGAGCATAGTTGTAGCATTTTCTTTAAAATTGTGCACTAACAAAAATGCGATCCAGTTTATCTCTATTTTGCTCATCCATAGTCTTATTCTGTGAAGTAGAGGAGGAGTTTGTGTGCCTTAGACTTAGGATAAGTGTGTTTTTTTTTAATAGTAGAGGACAGGGCTAAAAGAGTATTTAAGTTATATGTAGATTTCCCCCACTGTGTAGAGTTGGACGTTTAAGAGTGCAATCGCAAATCTCATCAACATAGGAAAATAGTTAAATGCCGTTCTCCGTCTGTTTTAGCTTATTGCTGCCGAGTGAGTCCCACGCATTATTTTCTCTGGAGGTAACTAAGTGTATCTTTATTAATGACTTCTAGTCTGAATCTAAGAAAAACTGTCAAATTTGGTGGGAGAATAAATTTGGTGGGAGAATAATTTTGGAATCTATTTAAAAAGTGAAACTTTTATCAGATTATCAAATACCATAATACCCTTATTTTTGAGCCAAGTATTTTTTACTTGATAGGTTATGCTACTCCAGACAGTGGAGGTGGCCGTTTCAAGCGTATTTGTGCCTGAAGATGGACTTGATTCAAATAGTTTACATATTTAGTAGCTGAGGGGTACGTTACAGCACCACCACCTTTAAGTTATTTTTTGGCCCTATTTGTGTTTGGTTTCAGACAGAATTAACCTCTTTCCCCTGTATGTCCTTGAAGTGGCAGATACGGACAAGCATTAGACTCTGGTATCAGTATTAGAGAATGTTTTTAAGTGTTCTTACTTTTTAGTTATTGATTTCATTTGATCTGGTAGGAAGTTCCTTCTCTTTCTCCCTTTATTCTGATGTAAGAGGAAGGGCATTTTGGACAGTACAACTCAGATAGGTGGGATATCTACCTCTCATTTTGCTGTGTAGACAGCTGCCACTACTTCACAACTCTGATACTCTTCTTCTTGAAGCTCATGATAAGTGTATAGTAGAAAGATTGATTCATGATAATTGACCTGAAAAAGTTCATGGAATCCCCCTTTCTTCCCTAATTTTTAGAACTGTTGATAGATGTCAGTTGCATTAATTTATTTAAACTCTTCTTAAACGTCTCTGTTTTATGTCTATTCTCAGGGTTATAACTCCATGTTTACCATCTTCCACAAAAAGGTACCAAAAAATCCATTAATAAATATGGAATACATTCATAAATATATAACTTTTTTAGTAGAAAGATGCTTTGATGGCTTAGGCTTCATCAATAGAACTGTTCTCACCCTTTGGACTGAATTAAGTGGTTATTGAATAGCTGGTCAACCAGTTACTAATTTGTCAGTTTGTCCAAAGTGGTTAGACCCTTGTGTTCCGAAGCAGTATTTTGGATAGTTAAAAAAAAAAAAAGCAAGAATTGTACCTGGTGACTTTAAAAGCATGGTTGTCAATAGAAAGTTCTCAACTTCTGAAGTAAAACTGAGGGGTTATGGAGAGAATCATTCTTACGAGTTTTTTTTTCGTCATGGTGCTATTCCTAAGGTTAACTTTGAATATGTGACATACACACTCCTAAGTCCCTTTAAGGGAAATTAATAAATACAGTGAAAAATGTTTACATTGAGCACTAGAACATGTTTGACTTCTTTTTCTCCTCTTACTGCAAAATGCACAGGGATTTAATGCACAGATGTACTTTAATACGTTTGGGATCGGTTTGTATTCTTCTTGAGAAAAAAGACAAAGGGTGGCAAACTGAATGTGAACTGATCTAGAAATACGTAATATAGTTTTCCACTGCACTTGAAATAACTTAATGGTGAATATGAGAAAAAAGACTACTGTGGTTGTATATGTCCAAAGTCCTATGATTTCACTATTCTGTTGTTTAAAAGAAAAAGGTTTTGAGGTATGCAGGTTTGACTTTCGCTTCCTTTGAGAGAACATTTTTTTGCCAAGCATATTAAGAAAAGACTTTAAATGTTTAAAAGATAGGCAGGGTTTAAAAAGCCTGCCCTCCCCCCTCATATCCCACTTACTTAAGATATGCTGACAATGTGTAGTAACTTCTGAATAAAGGGAAAAATTTGTTCCATTTTCAGATAATTTCTAGGGTGATCATTTTTAAGGAGACATCACTGATTTAATCACCTCTCAATATAGTAATCCTTGGAATGAATGATTATACTAAAGCAGTTATTCACAACTTCTAAGTTACAACACAAAGGTTTCTTTCAAATGGTAGAGTTGTACCTAAAAAGGGAAATTAGTTTTATAATAAAATGGGGGAAAGAACTTATGTTTTAGGAAAAGATACTTCAGAACCTCTAAGTGCAAATGGAAAAAGAGGATATAAAATGATTGAATAAAAATACTGTCTAAGGGTACTAGTGTCTAAAAATAAAAATGAGACACATCACTAAACGTTTTGAACTTCACTGGTGGTTGATCTCAGTAAAAATGCTTATTTAAAACAGCACTGGGTCCATACTTCATCATCCCCTGTCCCTCTTCTGGCCTTTTTTTTTTTGCTCAGAATTCAGAACACAATATTTATTAACTCCACTTTACTAAAAATTAAATTTAATTTTAAGCTCTGCCAGTACAAACTGAATTTGTGCCAACTGAAAAAAAATAGGTTTCCATTTCAGTAGAATGCAAGAACATTGTTAAAGAGTGCATACAGTATTTTTTTCTGTTTTCATTTCTACTTAGTTGTATTTTTTTTAAGTAACTGTTAAATGGCTAGAAAAGGTCTTTTTCCCTTGTCCTTTTGTAGCTGAAATACCAACTCTTTTCATTAATATTAAGTAAATATATTTACTTTATCAGGTATCTTGCAGCTGTCACCAAATGCTTAATTTTTTCTTCCACTGACTTCAAGTTATACCCCAGTTGTTCCAGAATGGCAGAGTGCAGCGAGACATCTTTATTGTAGAGGAACCTCCCATGTTGATGATTACTTAAGATACACCCTTCAACTTCTGTGGATATCAGGGAAAAATAAAGCAGAAACTCTTAAGAAATGTGCAGAATGTGGAAAAAATTTGCTTATCGTGGTATTTTGGAACGTAAGGACCAAACCAAATTTGAAATCTCTGCCAAAGCTAAGGAACATTGCGAAAAAGATTTCCAGTCCAACTAGATTAGTAAGTGCTAATCCTGCTTGCAGCTCAAATTGTGAATCTGTGGAAAGGACTGAAGAGTAAAGAATGTAATGCCCAGGACTGTGTTGTGTTCTTTTTAACATTTTAAGAGAAGGATTTAAAGTAATTTTTAAAGATTACAAATGTTGCCTAAAGATACATGGCATTTCTCAAAGTTGAGATTTTCCCCAGTATCTTTCATTATTTACTCTGCCAAGTTGGCTCCTAGTATGTTGTTAATTTGGTAAAAGAATCTCAAGACTCTTTATTTGGTGTCTCCTCAAGGATTGCTTTCCAGGATTTGATGGAGGGTGGTGGTAGTGGGCAGCGGGTTACAACATTTGGGCTACAGATCTGCAGGCTCTACCCGAGGTAGCAACTATGCGCGTGCAGACCACACATCTGTCAGGTACGGCAAGACTGAGTCATTGAGTTTACCAGTTGTTAACATTTACCAGTTATTACAGTGTATTTCCTGGTCATACTTAGTTTTTTAGTTAGTTTTAAGGTAAGTTATATCATTTATTAAAGTCTTTAAGTGGGAAATTGAACTGTCAGAGAGAGGCATTTTAACTGGCTCAATTGAAAAGAAATGACCAGCTAGAGACTGTATTGACTGCAGCCACCCTGCCTACCCTTGGCTCCTCAAGGTAAATCATTTAGAAATTGTACCTTTTTCTATCAATGGTAAAAAGTTAAGGGAATCTTTAATTTTAAATTTATTGAAGTTAATTTTCTATAGTCCTTGGACCGTAACTGCATATTCTGTTCACCTGTAAAATTCTGACAGTATCATTACAGGATCCTATCCCAAAAGCAAATCTTTAATTTTCCCACTCCCTCATAAGATCTCAACTTTAACTTTCTAATTAATTCATAACCACACCTGAATTTTAGCATTATCATCTAGGAACTAGTTTTTATGCAATTGATCACTAAAGTAGTAAAGTATAATAAATTTGGCATTGTCATCCTAAACCCAACAAGCAAAAGGCTTTTTAATTACTCTAAGCCAACTACATTCTAGCTGGTTAATTCCTTAAGGTGTGTAGTGTTTGGTCAGTTTCCTCTGCAGTTCATATTTACTCTTGTCCTAAGCAACTCCCTTAACCTCGACCCGTTGGTGATTTTTCCTCCTGCAGGCAGGGCTCAGGGCTGCAAAGTGTACTGAGGCAGGGGAATGTAGTGAGTGAGCCATGAGATATGCTTGTCTGCAACCTGCCGCTTTTAATTAGCAGAGTAAAGTAGATGGAAACCCCAGTATGTACTTCTGATACCCTTTCCTGCCTACATTTAGTTTGAAATGCTCTGAGATACTTCTTTTAAAAAGGCAATTAGGAGCATTTATCAGTTTTTTTTAAGTGAAAAAATTGCAGTGGTCTTTGCATATCTTTTGAGAATCATAAGACTAATAATACCAATTAGTTTTTCTAGGGGTGAAAGCAAACTTATTTTGATGAGCTAGACTATCTACAGATCCAGAACAAAACAAATCAAGGTCTGTGTACCCATCACTGAACATACTGAGGATTTAAGCTAAACAGGTTCATCTATGCAACCCTAAAAGTGACTAAATTAGGGAACAAGTCTAGATTATGGAATTGTTCCTGACCCAACACTGCCATCTTGTAGAAGATTCTCAGTGTTAGCAGTTTTCCCTAGGAGAGAACAGAAAAGTTTTAAAATCCTAGCAGTTTTTATTCTGATGGAATCCTTTTAGAAACTTCTGCTTTGGGAGGGATGAAGGTCACTGACAAATGCTATTTCATTTCTGATTTTTGATCATTTTATTGCTTGTCGACAAGAGAGGACATCTCAAACCAGCTCTGAGAGAGGGACTGCTTGGGGGAGGTTATAATTAGAAAATAAAAGGTTTACCCATTACACGTGGATTTGATTTCTCCACCAACCACAACAATGAATAATGTCAACACTTAAAAAGTATATGAAGTAGGCTAGTATATTGTTTTCATTTTGAGTTACATATTGTTTCTCTCTTTTCCCATTCTCGAATTTATTCCATTTGTAAAAAATGTGGATCAGATTTTTTATAATTCTATAACAATGATGTGAAGTTTACTTTGGATTTACAGAAGTTTGTATTGTGTTATATTTGAAATATGAATAATCCTTTAAAAATATAAACTAGAGATGAATATTTTAAATCAGAACTGTGATGTCTATCTCCAAATTTCTGTTCACCGCAAACCATCTTAGAGCACACATTGATCTGTGAGTTATAATTTAAAGTGATCATTCTGGTAAACTCTCTTGGAGTATTGGTACAAATGTAAATTTTTACACTACTAATGTGGTTTTCCATACCCAAATAGGGAATCATTTACAGGAAAGCAGCAATGCCTCAAGCATGTAGTCCAATACACGTGACTGACCCAACACCATATAGTACAGTAGGACATGGGATTGTACTGACTTAATAGTATTAAATGACACTACCACAGATGTATTGTTAGAACAGCGTTCCCCAAAGTTCTTAAGCTTGTACCCTAACATATAAATTGGACTTCTCTCTAGCCCTGAATTATCCTGTATATATTTTTAAAAACTGTTTGTAGTTTTCTCAAGGAGAATAAAGCACTTTATATTTTACAAAGTTCTCAGTAATAAAACTATCACTGACTTACATGTATTTTTTTTTTTTTTTAAATTCCTCATAGTCACTCTTGTTCTCAGATTGTCTTTAACCATTTTATGGTCTAAGAAGAGAGACAGCTTTATCAGCCTTGAGTTGCTATTGTATACAATATAGTTTATACTCATTCTCCACCCTCTGGACATAGTTCTTTATTTGAAGTTCAAATTTCCTTATTCTTAAAAACCTGATTTTAGCCTGTAGCATCTTAACTGTTTTCCCTTATTCTGGATTACAAATAAGCACTTACTAAAATGTCTTAGAGTCAGTATTCACTAGGTTTAGAAATAAATTGTCAGTATAGGTTCTTAGGAGCCCTGGTGGTGCAACAGTTAAGCACTCGGCTGGTAACCGAAAGGTGATCAGTTTGAACCCACCAGCGGCTCCTCAGGACAAAAGACCTGGCGATCTGCTCCCGTAAAGTATACAGCCTAGGAAACACTGTGGGGCTGTGAGTGGGAATCAACACAATGGCACACAGCAACAATGACATAGGTTCTTCCATCATTACATGAAGATTATTTTTGTGTTCCTACTGAAGTCAGTTAACGCAGAAATTTTTTGTTGTAATAGGATTTTATCTATACTATCTACCTGGATATGTTGTTGGGAATGAACCAGTTGTGTTAACATTTTTCAACACGCAAATGGATAGTTAAGTGATACTACTATAGCTCATCCTACCATACAGTACAAATGTCACCTTAATTTTGCTACATATAAACACATTTGCATGTAAAAGTATGATGTTTTTCGTTTACATTTTGTAGCACATTTATATTCTAGCATTTTCCGAACAATTTAACCTATTTAAAATTGATTTTGGATAAAGGGTTGGTTTGTGGAGACATTAGTTCATAATACAGTGAAATCTACTCGATGGGACAGCCTTGTTTTCTGGGTTTTGCAAGTTTTCTGCTTTTGACAGAGTGCAGTCTGAAACCACTTTTCTATCACTATTAGTGGAAAATACAAGTTTTCCTTTTCTGACAGCTTTCCACCTTACATAGTGTCTGGCTGTCGAGGTTTTACTGTAAATTCCTAAGAAAAAATTCTTTGAAGTGGTAAAAACACTGCACTCTAAGCCACTTCTTTCCTGCCTTCCCCCAGATTTTTTCTGCCTGTGACTCCACACAGCCCCAAGTCAAGGAGGTGAAAAGGGTAGTCTGCATGAGGAGAGTTTAGCCTGCTGAAGTGCAGTGTTTACAATGCCCAGAACTTACATTGAACAGAATGCTATCCTTAGAATTGCACTGAAAAACCATGTGAATTGCATAAGTTAACTAGCAAAAGGGCTGGGGGGCGGGGGCGGGGGTTGATTTTTGTAAAGTAGCTCCTAACTTATTTTGGGAGAACACTTGTGAATCCTGAGAAAGCCCAACGTTGAAATTTCAGTTTCACAGATTTCATGAAGGGCTTTCGTTAACAAGGCAGAGGACTTTCCAAATAATTACTCCGGTATTGTTAATGAACATGTCAATCCACAAAGTAAGTTTTCACCTGTGCTTATTTGCCCTTTATTCAGCTTGGTGACAGAAGGGCACAAAATAACGTTACTTGGCAGTACCTGACAAAAAGCTGTTATTTTCTAGTGCTTAGTAAAGAGAAGAATATCACAGGAGTACTATAGATGGGGAGTGTGGTTATTTTAATGATCTAGAACCTATCCTGCTCGGATGACCGGAAACTTGAAGCTGCGTCCTACAAGCACCCTCCTTTGAGCCCTGGTGGCGCAGTGGTTAAGAGCTTGGTTGCTAACCAAAAGATCAACAGTTGGAACCCACCAGCTGCTCCTTGGAAACACTACAAGGCAATTTTACTCTGTCCTATCGGGTCTTCATGAGTTGACATCGACTCGACGGGTTTGGGTTTGGGGTATCAAGACTCTAGTGTACCTTTAAGAAAATTTAAAAATATTTGACTTAATAGGTGTTAAGACTAGCTTGCCAACACTTAAGGCCTAAATCAGGAGTTAGTGAACTTAAGGTGAATTTTTACCAAAGAATACCACATCTGCCCTAGGAGAGTACTAATTAGACTGAATTTTGAAAGCTGAAAATCTGGTTTTGAGACATTGGTGGCGGGGAAAAAAAAAGATTTGAGCCTACCAAATTTTGTTTGGTAAATGTGGCTCCTCTCCACAACCCCGGTGTGATCTCAAGCCGGCCCTTCCTGGAACTGCCTCAGTTCTTCCAGCAGGCCGGCCTTCTCCAGAGTGCTTTTTGCCCTACTTTTTATCTGTCTGAAGCCCCGGTGGTGCAGTGGTTAAGAGCTATGGCTAGTAACTAAAGGGCTGGCACTTTGAATCTACCAGCCACTCCTTGGCAACTCTGGGGGGGCAGTTCTACTCTGTCCTCTAGGGTCATTAAGGGTTGGAATTGACTTGATGGCAACGCTTTTTTTTTTTTTTTTAAGTTTGTCTGGCTAATCCCTTAAATTTTTAGTTCTCAGCTCTGAGGTCAGGAGCTGTGTGCCTGGTTGGAAGCTAATTACAAAGCTGGCTCAGAAAATACCTTAATAACATTGAAACCAGAGTTAATTATTTGTTATGTAAGAATATTTGAAAAAATGAGTCCAGGGTAAAAACCACATTTCAGTCATATAAAACCAGTGTATAATTTGTTTTTTCCTGCTAGTAACCAATTCTAACTTTTTTTTTTTTTTTTGCATAAAAAAAATATTTGTGTTGGAATTTAAACCTTAAGAAGGATCTTGAAGCCAGAACTGGTGATATGTTATCAAAGATAGTCATGATGGCATTTTCTTGTTTAGGTTTTAGGAAAATTATTTCAGAATTCCTATCTAATGTTTTAAAGTAGTTTAACACAGAGGACTAGAAATACCAAAAATTTAAAGTCTATGTATGGTTCTATTACTTTTAAAAATTCAGCTCTATAAAAGTGCTTTTAGGTTGGCTGCTTTATGATGCTTAAGCTACTAAGACCCATTCTTACTTTACAAGTCAGCTACTGTTTTAAGTGACAGTTACCTTTATAGATTAAAAAGTATGTTAGCTGGGAGGGAGCTTAGACACAGCTTCTACCCAAAACTTCCTTTGGTAGATAAGGAAATGAAAGGTTATATCAATGGCAAAAACGTGTAGTAGCATTGATGATCATCACTTAACGTTTTTCATTTGTTAGGAATGTACGTAGTTTTTAAATTTGTCTAGGAATGTGAGTATTGCTGAGGAATGTAAGTAGTTGTAAAATCTTGTGTTACAAGATTTTTGCATTTACATGAACTTTCACTCATTTTTCAGAATCTGTTCCTAGAGACAGAGAACCCAATACAAAAATGAGAACATATATGCATAATCAGAAGGATGCAGTGCAAGTGCCTAGTGAAACTCTGAAAGCAAATATGGTACCTGAGAAAGTTCCCCGCAGATGTGCTACTGTTGCTGCAAATAAAATAAAGATAATGAGTAATGTAAAAGAAACGATTTCAGGACCAGAAAATGTCTGGATTAGGAAGAGTAGCAGAAAACTGCCCCATCGAAATGCTTCCGCTGCGGCTAAGAAAAGATTACTGAATGTTTATAAAGAGGATGACACGAGCGTAAATTCTGAAAGTGAAAATGCTAGAAGATACTGATAGCAAAATGCTTTTTTTTAGGCGGTTCAGATCCTGGAAAGGAAAAGCACAATAGTTGACTATGAAAATGTAGACGTGGAATCTGAAAACAATCAGGGGCCACAAGTAAACTGGCAGTTGTATTCTGCTCCTAGTTCTGACGTAAATCCTTTGTTGACATCTTTTGAGGAATTTTCTAAAAGCCATGATCCAGTGGGTCAGAGTGGGAGAAAGCCTTCCTAACAGCCAGTCCTGGCAACAGATACGCACATCAGAGAATTCTGAGAAGGAAATAGCCTGTATGTAGTTGGAGAGGCAGAAAGAAATCACAAGTGGCCTGTCATATAAGATTCCTGTTCCTTTCCAGAAAAGCTAGGGCCTTGAAGAAACCTCTTGATTTCTGGGAGGAAGAAAATAATGGGAAGTGTAAAGGGTATGTAGGAAGAACTTCAAGGACTGAAAAAAAAATCAAAATCTCAACCTGATGCTAATTTTAAAGAGTTCTACATTAGAATATGAAAACTCAGACCACCATGATTATGGTCTCATTACTGAAATAAAAAAAGGAAAAATCAGGCACATTTCAACAGCAAGTGCCACTGAGCCTGTTTGACTTGAGTGAAGCAAACCAAATAGCTAGATTCAGTCCCTATAATTCACATCCTTCAAAGTCAAAAACAGACTAGAAGGAGTAAGGGATTCAGCATTGGGAATGTTGATAATTGAGTTCTGAGTGTCAGAAATAGGCAATTACAGAAAGTCTATTAATGTCTTACTTTCTTCATAATATGAAATTCATACTGAATGATGAGCACTTGATATGACTAATTCAGGGAGTATATATTTTTCTATGAAAGTTATGAATGACTATCACAACTTGTTTTCATTATTTCTACTTGCACGTAGCATTTTCAGAGATGCCAAAATGTACCTCAGTACGAGGCAGATTTTAGTTGTAATCAGAAAAAAAATAGATTAAGATCAAACAGTCATATTTTTTAGATGATACAATGAAATTCTCTCATGTTTCTTGTGGAAGGGTACACTGTAGCACCTTAAAAGTTAGAACTTTCTATGAACACTGACCAAATTTATCACAGTTCTGTCACAACACACTTTAACAACAGCATGTCTGGGCTATTTTATTGTGGCCTTCAATTAATAGGATTAGAAAATCTGGTCGTGATAATACAAAGAATTTCTTTGCAATGGGGTTTAATTTGTTGTTAACAGGCATTCCTTGAAATTAAGATCAGATTAAATGAATGTACTGTCAAATCTTAATATAGTAATATGTTATTGGAAAAATAAATTGTTAGGAGCAAGTTGTTTTCCCATTTAAAAATATCTGTGAATATTAATATATGATTTGCATGCATAAATCTGGAAAAGTAAATATAGAAATTTAGGGGTTTCTATTTTTTCATTGAAGACTGATGCATTTTTTTGGTTATACAGATGGACCAAGTGTCTAGATTACTTAAGAAATTTGTTTGTGGTTGCATGTCTGTTTAACAAATGGCTTTTTTTTAAAACTCATAAGCCAGAATATTTCTAATCCAGAGTCTGTGTTCTTTGCTCTGTTTGCAGTACAGTTTCATCTGAAATACTGATAACCAGTATCTTGTTAATAGTACCGGTGAGAAAGGGGAAAATTCCTAATAAACTGCTAATATTTTTAGTTGCATGGGGTTTGATTTTTGAGCTCTAATGAAATGTTTAAACCTATTTCCAGTTCCATATTCACATTTACTTTTGTAGAAATTTCTTATATTATAGCCTCAACAAATACCATACAATGAAAATATTTTTAAATCTCAGTTAAGGCTATTTTATGCAAAATTTTCTGTCAATTTCAGTGTAATGAAAAAATGTGAAATTATAATTTATCCTGGTGGGATTTTTGTCAGTACTTGAGAATGTACTCATCCCCCTTCTTTTATAACTGAATCCCTTTTCTAGCTTAGTATTTAATTTGAACATATATTTACCTTTTTAAAAGTGTTTGGCCTTTATAATTACTGCACAAAGTAAGCATTTGTTTAAAACTTAACATTCTTCTAAAACTGTTCTCTCTGAAATTTATGAAAAATTTAAATCATGGCCAAATGTATTAGCACTACCCTATCTACAATAATTTAAATGAGCTTTCCAGAAAAGATTTCTTCATAATGTAATTGTGAAATCAAATTGAGGATCTAACTGGTAAAAATCACAAGTTAGCTTATTCAACTAAAGGAGTAAGACGTAATTCCCAAACCATCTTTTTAGTCTGCGGTTTATTCTATAAAGTCATTTAATCCAGTAGTCCTAATGTGGTTTAAAAGTATCATATTGATAATCTTATATATTCTGTCTCACTAAGGATATCCAAATTTTCTTAAGCTTTTAGTGAATTGCAATTTGGGTTTATTAATTTGTTTATACTTAAATACTAAAATTTTGCTTCAACTCCCTCCCCTTTTTTCTTGTAGTAGATATGTAAAATGGCAAAATGGTGATTTTATGTATCATTGGTTGTTATTTCTCTAAATCTTTGGTAGACTTCCTAAGCTACTTACATTTAGAAAAAGAAGTTTCTAGCAACTTTGAGTTTTTTTTTTTAATTCAAGAAAAAGGCTCCCCTGCCCCCAAAGTATTACTTTATGGCTATTTATTGACAACGTTCCCAAATGCAAGCAATGCCATCTATTTTCAGTACAACTAAACCTAGGAAAACTGGTCATTTTTCATTGCAATACTGGAAATTTTCATTTTCAGTTAAATTATGCTGCAGTAGTTGTCCCCTTTTCCCATCTGATTAGTGCTCCGTGAATTGTCTTCCAGCACATTTCAAAGAAGAAAATCAAACAATTACATCCTTTGCTTATTAATGAACGGCTATTTAAAACAAAAACAAATTTTTTATTAGTTGGAAGTGGCCAAGTTTTAAAATAGAAGCAACTATTTTTGCATTCTCTGGTTTAAAAAATGTCTTTTAGATCAGCTTGACAATCGTGAACTTTCGAAATGTGAATTCCTATTGCCAGAGTAAAGGTTTCTTTTTTATAACCCCACGAAGCAATGCATTTTTTTCTGTTCTTCTGGTCACCTTCACAGCGCGGGGCCGCGGGCAGAACTTGAGGGTCGCCAGGCTCCCGGGTCCGCCCAGCCAAACCCTCACCGGAGTGCGCGGGGCCGGCACCTACCTGCAGGGACCGAGGCTCGGCGCCGGGTGCCTAATAAACCATAGTTCTCCCTGTCATCCCTATAGGAGAAGGAAAATGGAAACGGACTGACGGGAAGGGTAGGGAAGGAAAAGCGGTGAAGGCTGGAGTACGGGCGGCTGAGTTCTTCTCCGCGTCCGTTACCTGTCGGGAAGACGTCCCATCCCTTCTCTCCCAGGCCCGTCTCCGGCCCCTCTAGCCTGCAGCTTTCTAGTCTTTCGTGCTTCCGGCGGGACTCCAGCTGCGGGGTAAACACGCTGGGTTTCTGCGGCTGCGGAGACCTTGTGGAGAGCGGGGCGGGATCAGGGGGTGGAGCGCAGGGGCGGTGTAGGCTCTTGGCGGGGGTGGGACTCGGGCGCGGGACAGAGCTCAGGGGGTGGGGCTCAGGGGAAGGGGGCGGAGCGCGAGTGCGGACTCATGGGCGAAGGGCGGGTGTCAGCCCCCGGGGGGCGGGGTATACTCAGGGGCGGGGCTCAGATGAGGGGGCGGGCTCACGGGTGCGGGGCGGGGCTAAGGGGCGTGGGGCGGGGAAGACTCCAGGGACAGAGGCTCAGGGGTGGGCCGATTTAGGGGCGGGGCAGAGCTAAGGGGCACAGGGCGAAGTGCGGGGTCGAGGTCAGAGGCTCGGGGGTGGGGCTAATGCAAATAAGGGGCGGGGATTATCGGCACAGGGCGGGGCACGGGAGTTGGGCGGTGCTCCGGGGCGCGTGCGTAAGCCCGCGGCGCCGCAGTTGGGCCCGGGGGCCGAGGCGGCTATGGCTGCCACGTTCTTCGGGGAGGTGGTGAAGGGCCCGTGCCGAGCTGGCACGGAGGACGAGGAAGAGGAGGAGGACAAGAGGGAGACGCCTGAGGACAAGGATGTCCGGCGGCAGCTGATGCGAAAGAGGTGAGGCACTCGGCGCGGGGAGCCGCGGGCAGCCGGGTCTGATGGGAGGTGCGCGGCCTGCAGGCCCGAGTTGAGTTCGAATCCGGGGTGGTCGCTGTTGGTCGCGGGCCCCTGCCACTCTGCCGGCCCAGGTACAGTCAGCTGATGGTCAGCGCACCCCAGGCGCCCAGTCAGGCCTCTGAGGACCCAGCAGAGCCAGCGTCAGTAGTTTGGTGTAAGCGATGTTCGCATTGATTTGCTAGTATTGGAATTGAATCATGAAAATGAAACTGTTTTAGGAGTTGGATTCAGGTATGTTCTTTAAGGAAATTGCCTCCAACGCTTCGTTTAGCATGTATTTAGGATTGATTTCTTGCTGAATTGTAATCTTTCCGGTTCTTGCACGATTTTCTAGGGCTACAATGCTGTGCCCTTCGTGTGTCATGTATTTGGTTCATGGATGTTACCCGAGTTCTCTTAGAACTTTTTTATCCTCCGCTCCACACTTGCGTTAGCATTATGTGCCAATATCAGTTGGACACCATGACTTTTTAAAAATTATTTCCAGCACCCCAAAATTGGAGAGAATAATAAAATGATATCATCCCGTGAACTATCATGTAAATTCAGTAGTTATCAAGATTTTTCCACATTTGTTTCATTTTCCCCACCCTTAAGTGACTCCCAGACACCTTCACCCCCTATATCCTTCAGAATATGTGGCTAATGATATAGGCATTTTCTTACATAAACTGTTATCACCCCAGCAAAATGAACAATAATTCCTTAATATCACTAAATACCCAGTCCTTGACCAAATTTACCCAGTTGTCTCAGACATGACATTTTACAATGGGTTTGTGTAAATCATAATCCAAATGGGCCACACGTTACCGTTAGATGCTTTGTCTCTTGAGCCTCCTTTCATTTAGAGCGCCCCTCCCCCTTCCTTTTTAGCCTTATTGAGAGACTGGTGGTTCTGTAGAATGTCCCACATTTTTGAGTTTGTCTCATTGCCTCCTCATGGTGCCATTTAATATGTGTGTCCATCATTTCCGGTCCTGCACTGTCCCCTTGAATGTTTGCAGTCAGACTGTTGTGATCTGTAGGGTTTTCACTGGATGATTTTCAGAAGTAGATTGCCAGGCTTTTCTTCCTAGTCTGTCATAGTCTGGAAGCTCCACTGAAACCTATTCAACATTGTAGCAAGATACAATCCTCCACTGGAAGCCGTGGCTGCTCATGAGCTGCATCAACTGGGAATCGAACCTGGGTCTCCCACGTGGAAGGGGAGAGTTCTACCACTGAGCCACTGATGTCTTCATCTAAGACAGACCAGGAAGAGAGGCCTGGTGATCTGCTTCTGAAAATCAGCTGGTAAAAACCCCAGGGATCACAAAGGTTTATCCCATTGCGCATGGGATTGCCTTGAGTCGGGGACAGCAACAACAGCATCATCATCCATCATCTGCCTTTCCTGTAAATGGATGTTTGCTCTAGAGGCTTAGTTAGATTCAGGTTCAATACTTTGTTGGCTAGAATGCTTCAGAGGTGTGCTTTGTCTAGGTGCCCATCAACAGACGAATGGAAAAACAAATTATGGTACATACACACAATGGAATACTATGCAATGCTAAAGAACAATGATGAACCCGTGAAACATCTCACAATATGGATGACTCTGGAAGGCATTATGCTGAGTGAAATTAGTCACAAAAGGGCAAATACTGTATGAGATCACTATTACAAGAACTCCAGAAAAGGTTTAAACACAGAAGAAAACATTCTTTGATGGTTATGGGGGGTGGGTAGGGAGGGGGTATTCACTAACTAGATAGTAGATAAGGACCTTCTTCGGTGAAGGGAAGGACAACACACACTACAGGGGAAGTCAGCACAACTGTACCAAAGCAAAAACTAAGAAGTTTCGTGAATACATCCAAACACTTGGAGGAACAGAGTAGCTGGGGCTGGAGCTTGGGGATCATGGTTTCGGGGGACATCTAGGTCACTTGGCATAAGAAAGTCTATTAAGAAAATGTTCTGTATCCCACTTTGGTGAGTGGCGTCTGGGATTTTAAAAGCTTGTGAGCGGCCATCTAAGATGTATCAGTTGGTCCCAGCTCACTTGGAGTAAAGGAGAATGAAGAACACCAAAGACACAAGGAAAATATTAGCCCAAGAGACAGAAAGGGCCACATAAACCAGAGACTCCACCAGCCTGAGACCAGAACTAGATGGTGCTCAGCTACCATCAATGACTGCCCTGACAGGAACACAACAGAGAGCCCTGGACTGAGAAGAATGTGGAGTAGAACTCAGATTCACATAAAAAAAAACCAGACTTAATGGTCTGACAGAGACTGGAGGAACCCCAAAACTGTGACCCCTGGACGTTCTGTTGACCCAGAACTAAAACCATTCTCGAAGCCCACTCTTCAGACAAAGATTAGACTGGACGATAAAACAGGTAACAATACTCGTGAAGAGCGTGTGTCTTAGTTCATTTGGATACACGAGACCAAATGGGTGGCTCCTGTCCGGAAGCAGGAAGAGAAGGCAGGAAGGGCCAGGAACTGGTTGAATGGACACCAGAAACTTGGGGTGGAAAGGGGGAATGTGCTGTCACAATGTGGGGACTGCAACTAATATCCCGTAACAGTATGTGTGTAAGTTTTTGTACGAGAGATTAACTTGAGCTGTAAACTTTCACCTAAAGCACAATTAAAAAAAAAAAGTGTACTTTGTTATGGGTTGAATTGGGTCCCCCAACAATATGTGTTGTGAATTTTAAATTCCTGTACCTGTGGATATAATCCTATTTGAGGATAGGATTTTCCTTGTTATGTTAATGAACCCATGTCAGTGTAGAGTGTGTTGTAAGCCAGTCACCTATGAGATATAAAAAGAGCAAATGAGGCACAAAGAAGCAAGCACAGATGAGAGAAGGTGAAAATCACCCAGGAACAGCAGAACTGAAGCTAAAAGAGACAAAGACCTTCCTCCCGAGCTGACAGCGAGAGAAAGCCTTCCCTGAGAGCCTGTGCCCTGAATTCAGACCTCTAGTCTCCTAAACTGTGAGAAAATAAATTTCTATTTGGTAAAGCCACCACTTGTGGTATTTCTTTTATAGCACCACTAAGAAACTAAGACAGTGTTTCAGATTGGGCAGTGGGCCAGGTGGACAGCCTGTCTGTCTCTGTTGTTGGCTTCTCTGTCAACTTTGCATCTGATGGACTTATTGATTAGTTGTCATTACCTGAACTTCCTTTAGGATTGTAATCATGTCCTTTGTAAAATTCAGGTTTGCCCTTTTACCTATTATAGAATCATTCCTCATAAAATGCTGCCGACTGTCTTTAAGTTGCTTTAGTTTCATCTTTCTCTTTTTTGTATTAGGGAAGTACGGCTTCTTCGAAGACAAACAAAAACATCTTTGGAAGTTTCCCTGCTAGAAAAGTATCCTTGTTCCAAGTTTATAATTGCGATAGGAAATAACGCGGTAGGTAAGTGAAAATGCAGAGGACTACACGTTTTGTTGAAAGAACATAATATGAAGTCACTTATTTCCTTCCTTCATGAAAGATTTCAAACGTCTGTGACCTTTTTTAACAAGTTATAGTAGTGTAACCTTGCTTCTAGGTGAAATCTGCCCCTGAGTTTATTGCTCACGTGGTACCATCTTTCCATAAACTTGAAAAATAAGATTTAAAGGGAATGTTCCTGGCTTCAGGAGAACTTACACACTCAAGGAACTGTTTCTAGTGCCTAGAGGTATCCAGGTTTCCCTGCGCCCTCGGCCTGTTTTGGCCAGATGTGGGGGAGTAGAGGTAATGTGTACGTGGACCCCCTGTAGCAGTGGTTCTTAGAAGATTTTGAATTTATAGACTCGTTTGAGAACATAAAGTGAACTCTAAAAATAACAGCAATAATAATTGCTAACATTTCTGAGTACTCAGTTCTGAGGTCTTTATGTGTGTTAATTCACTTGATGGGTTAAAGGGAGAACAGTGTAGAGTTCAGCTGAAACAGTACGTGTATATGTCCATACACAAACCTGTATCATTTCGGGGGGCTCACAGGCTCTGAGGAGGGCATTGGGGAACCCCAGTAAAGATCCTTTGCCCCATAAGGGACCCTCACTGCTCTTGGAACATAGTAAAACAGTTGCAATCAAGTTGACTCTGACTCTTGGCGACCCTACACGTGTCAGAATAGAAGTGCACTCCATAGGGTTTTCAGTAGCTGATATTTTGGAATTAGATCACCAGGCCTTTCTTCTGAAACACCTATAAGTAAACTTGAACTGCCAACCTTTTGGTTAGCAGCGAAGCACTGAACTGTTTGTCCCACCCAGGGACTGTAGAACATAGTCAGTAGTTGGTAAATAACTGTTGACTTGATCATATAAAGTTCTCACATTTTTCAGTAGAGTGTTGCAGTATGAGAATAGAGTAAAAAGTCTGTCAATAAACCTGTTCTCCATCCTGGCTCTAACGTCTCCTTTATTCAAGGTGTGGCCTTTCACATCTTGAGGACCTGAGGTTCCGTATCTGCTACGTAGAAGGCCTTGAATGGTTCTTTCAGCTTTAAAATTCTACAGTAACTTGAACTTGTTATTGAAAAAGAACATGCAACTTGAGTAAGGAAGCACTAACTTAGGTGAATTGTCTCCACAGCATTTTTGTCTTCATTTGTTATGAACTCAGGCGTCTGGGAAGAAGTTGGTTGTGCTAAACTGTGGAATGAATGGTGTAGAACCACAGACGCGATCAGTCTGTCCCCCACAGAGGCTTTTTGTGTGTTTTATCATCTAAAATCGAATCCTTCGGTATGTGGAATTTAACTTGTATATTTAAAAAGTCATTATTAAGCATCATGTATGTGTTGTTTGTCTTAGTTACTAGTGTTGTAACACAAATGTCACAAGTGCGTGACTTTATTATTTTTTTAAAATTTTTTTAAATTGTACTTTAGGTGAAGGTTTACAGAACAAATAGTTTCACCTTACACAGTCAGTACGCATATTGTTTTATGACGTTGGTTAACAAACCCACAACATGTCAATACTCTCCCTTCTCGACCTTGGAGGACATTTTTTCTTTTTTGGTGAAAATATATATAGCCAAAGATACACCATTTCAAAAATTTCTACAGGTACAATTCAGTGACATCGATTACGTTCTTCCCATTGTGCTGCTATTCTCCCTATGCTTTTCTAAATTATTCCATCACCATTATCTTCAACTTACTGCCCTCTAGGCTTCCATCAGACCTTTTGAGTTGCTGTTATCAATTTGATCTCATGTAGGTAATTCTTTTTTTTTTTTGGTACCTTTAGATGAAGGTTTACAGAAGAAATAGTTTCTCATTAAACAGTTAGTACACATATTGTCCTATGACAATGGTTAACAACCCCACGACATGTCAACAGCGTCCTTTCTCAACCTTGGGTTCCCTATCACCAGCTATATAACTCAGAAGCAATTAGGTTTAGGGCACCCTATGCTGGTATGACCTTGTTAACAAAAGAAAACCTCTATTTCCAAACAGGATCACATCCACAAGTACAAGGGCCAGGAATTCACCACATATGTTTTGAGGGCACAATTCAATCCATGACACTGTGTATTTGAATTCTCCATTTATATCTGCTTTGGGGCTGCGGAATTCTGCCTATAGGCAGTGATACCAAAAAGCCCAACCCATCACCACTCAGTTGATTCTGACTCATGGCGACCCCATGTGTTACAGAGTAGAACTGCTCCATAGTGTTTTCTTGTCTGTAATCTTTATGGAAGCAGATTGCTAGGCCTTTCTTCATGGTGCTGCTGGGTTGAATGGAACCACCAACCTTTTGGTTAGTAGTTGAGCGCAAACCAGTTGCGTCACCCAAGGACCTTCAAAGTAACCACCTTATATAAATATTAATGTGGGATACAAGATGTGTTGTTAAAGTTCTTTTGAAATTCCGAGATAACTTTTGTTACAAACAAACTGTAAACATTAGATAGTTAAGGCTTTCCCTCATTCAGAAAATTACTTCACCTGGCAACTCTGACAAGACCCTGCTCACTCCCCGGGAGCAAGGAGTTCTGCTTTGTTGCCATCTACCCAGTATTTAGCCAGGGACTGGTTCATACCAGAAACTCGGTAAATATTTGTCAAAGAAATGAATGTTTTATGCATTCTAAACACCACTCTGTTGACATCAAGGTTTCGTTCTGCTCTAATTCATTCTGATTTTTTAAGTTGTCAATGCTGAGTGATTTCATTGGACTGCGTTGTAATCCTAATCTTGGTTCATTCAGAGAATGTGACTCGGGTAATTTGGGAAACAAGTCAGGCAGGTGAGGTGGCCAAGCAGGTGACAAATATGTCCCCATGCGCTTGTCTGAGAGAGTCCCATTCCACAGCTGTTAAGCACTTGAGCAAAGGGACTGAAACAATGAAAGAAGTCAGTGAAATAAATTCCATTATACTATATATTCCATAATATTATAATGTTTGTTATAAGGACTAAACGTTAGCCTTGAAAACTATAAAATTTGCTTTTATAATATTCATAGTTTGCTTCGGTAATATGTAATCCAAAGTTATTTAACTTTAAATTTGCCTAAGAATTTTCATTTCTTAATAAGGGAGGTATGCATGTTCTATGTGATCCTTAGTGAAAATTTAGACTAGGTAATGAAAGTCAACTAAGAAATTTCTGTTGCTGTGTCTAGTTGTACCAGATTGCTGTTGATGATTCAGAACCTACTGTGTGGTTAATCATATATCCAATTTTCTTCCCTAACCCATGCCCTTTTTTCTGTCTTATGCTTTCTGCGATCTGCTTCCGTAAAGATTACATCCTTGGAAACCTATGGGGCGGTTCTACTCTGTCCTGTAGGGTTGCTATGAGTCAGAATCGACTCGCTGGAAGTGTTTTTTTTCCTGTGTGAGTGAGTGTGTGTGTGTGTATATATATGTATGATATGTATCTGTACATGGATTAGGATTCACATTATATATATGGTGACAGTTTGGGGTATGCATAAAATTTATTTGGCTTGACACAAAACTTGTAATTTGATTTTTCAGGTTTTTCTTTGTCAGTGCAGTTGCTACGTTGCCGAAGATCAGCAGTATCAGTGGCTGGAAAAGGTAAGAGAGGAATGGAAAGCTGTGAAAGATTTGACTCCAGGAGCTGCTGTTTTAAAGGGTTCAATATCTTTTCATTTAAATCCATGCAGTCAGATATTGGGGGAATGAGGGGAAGTAATTGTTTCTTCTCAAAACTATTGTAGGAGCTTGCAGAGAATAGAATAAAAAGAACTATGTATTTAATATGATCAATTTAACAGATCTAATCAGCATTGTGCTAAGGGTTACAGGTCAGAGAAGTATAAAACATAGTTGTATTCTTCCCACCTGACAGCCTGTTATTTTGTCTGAAGGAAAACCAGGCAGCCCACATGAAACAGCAGTGTCATAGCCAACGGTGGGAAACCACAGAGTGGGCTGATGGGCCTGCAGACAGGCGACATGCAGGGAAGTGAGGCAGGGAACAGAGCTGGCCTCCAGCTCTCAGCTACCCCTCACCATTCACCCCAAAAGTGTCCATGTTTGTCTTTTATTACAGCCACTTTTCTTACCATTAGGCAGGAAAAGATTGAGTCTTCATTTTGTTGGAAAATTCTGCATGTGCTCAATAAAACAAATTTTTTAATGAAGATTTCACTTCAGTAACTTTAGAGAATAATCATAATTTTGGCGGTTTTATTTTATTTTTAAATGCAATATATCTTAAGGATTGAGGCCTTGTGAGTATACATCATAGCAACATGTCAGCTTAAATCTTAGGAATATTTCTGTATAGGTAACCAACTAGTTGCTGTCAAGTTAATTCTAACTCATAGCGACCCCATATGTGTCTTAGTAGAACTGTGTTCCACAGGGTCTTCAATTGTTGACTTTTTTTGAAGTACGTAGATCTCCAGGCGTTCTTTCCAAGGTACCTCTGGATAGCCTTGAACCGCCAACCTTTCGGTCAATAGCCGAACATGTTAACTGTTAGCACCATCCAGGGACTCTCTTAATAGAGGTATTGGAATTAAATGCATTAGAAATAGGAAATTTGGTGTATACCTGTTTAAACCCCCACACTTCTGTCAGTTTGTCGTACTGTGGTGGCTTGCATGTTCCAGTGATGCTGGGAGCTATGCCACTGATATTTCAAATACCAGCAGGGTCACCCATGGTGGACAGGTTTCAGCAGAGTTTTCAGACTAAGACAGACTAGGAAGAAGGACCTGGTGATCTACTTCTGAAAAAATTGGCCAATGAAAACTTTATGAATAGCAGTGGAACATTGTCTGCTATACTGCTGAAAAATGAGCCGCTCACATTGGAAGGCACTCAGAATACAACTAGGGAAGAGCTGCCTCCTTAAAGTAGAGTCGACCTTAGTGACGTGAGTGGAGTAAAGCTTTCGGGACCTTCATTTGCTGATATGGCATGACGCAAAATGACAAAAAACAGCTGCAAACACCCATTAATAATTGGAATGTGGAATGTACAAAGTATGAACCTAAGAAAATTGGAAGTTGTCAAAAATGAAATGGACTGCATAAACATCCATATCCTAGGCATTATTGGGCTGAAAAGGACTGGTATTGGCCATTGTGAATCAGCCAGTCATATGGTCTGCTATGCTGGAAATGACGAATTGAAGAGGAATAACTTTGCATTCATTGGCAAAAAGGACATTTCAAGATCTGTATGGAAGTACAATACTGTCAATGATAGGATAATATCCATATGCCTACAAGGAAGACCAGTTTAATATGACTATTACTCAAATTTTGCACCAACCACTAATGCCAAAGATGAAGAAATTGAAGATTTTTACCAGCGTCTGCAGTCTGAAATTGATTAAACATGCGATCAAGATGCATTGATAATTACTGGTGATTGGAATGCGAAAGTTGGAAACAAGAAGGATTGGTAGTTGAAAATTATGGCCTTGGTAGAAACGACTCCAGAGATCACATGATAGAATTTTGTAAGACCAACGACTTTTTCATTGCACATACCTTTTTTCAACAACATAAATGGTGACTGTACACGTGGACCTTGCCAGGTGGAATACACAGGAATCAAATTGACTACATCTGAGGACAGAGACGATGGAGAAGCTCAGCATCAGTCAGAACAAGGCCAGGGGCCGACTGCGGAACAGACCTTAAATTATTCATATGCACGTTTGAGTTGAAGCTGAAGAAAATTAGAGCAGGTCCATGAGAGCCAAAATAAGACCTTGAGTATATCCCACCTGAATTTAGAGACCATCTCAAGAGCAGACATGACGCATTGAACCCTAATAACTGAAGATCAGATGAGTTGTGGAATAACATCAAGGACATCATACACCAAGAAAGCAAAAGGTCATTAAAAAGACAGGAGATAAAAAAAAAGACGAATGGATGTCAGAAGAGACTGAAACTTGCTCTTGAATGTCAAGTAGTTAAAGTGAACAGAAGAAATGATGAAGTAAAAGAGCTGAACAGAAGATTTCCAAGGGCGGCTCAAGAAGACAGAGTAAAGTATTATAATGACATGTGGAAAGACCTGGAGTTAGCAAACCAAAAGAGAACACGCTCGTCATTTCTCAAGCTGAAACAACTAAAGAAAAAATTCAAGTCTTGAGTTGCAATGTTGAAGGATTCTATGGGGAAGATACTGAACGATGCAGGAAACATCAAAAGAAGATGGAAGGAATACGCTGAGTCACTATACCAAAAAGAATTGGTTGATAAGCAATTTCAGGAGGTGGTATATGATCAAGAACCGATGGTACTGAAGGAAGAAGTGCAAGCTGCACTGAAAGGAATGGCAAAAAACGGCTCCAGGAATTGATGAAATGCCAGTTGAGATGTTTCAACAAACGGATGCAGTGCTGCTGGTACTCACTCCTCTATGTCAAGAAATTTGGCAGACAGCTACCTGGCCAACCAACTGGAAGAGATCCGTTTTTGTGCCCATTCCAAAGGTGATCCAACCGAATGCAGAAATTATCAGACAATATCATTAATATCACACGCACAAGTAAAATTTTGCTGAAGATCATTCAGAAGAAATTGCAGAAGTACATCGACAGGGAACTGCCAGAAGTTCAAGCCAGATTTAAAAGAGGAACATGGAACGAGGGATATTATTTCTGATGTCAGATGGATCTTGGCTGAAACAGAATACCAGAAAGATGTTTACGTGTGTTTTATTGATCATGCCATGGCATTGGACTGTGTGGATCATAACAAATTATGGCTACCATTGTGAAGAATGGAAATCCCAGAACACTTAATTGTGCTCATGCAGAACCTATACATAGACCAAGAGGCAGTTGTTGGAACAGAACAAGGGAATACTGCGTGGTTTAAAGTCAGGAAATGTGTGCGTCAGGGTTGTATCTTTTCACCATACTTAGTCTATATGCTGAGCAAATAATCTGAGAAGCTCAACTATATGAAGAAGAACATGGCATCAGGATTGGAGGAATATGCATGTCTTAGTTATCTAGGGCTGCTATAACAAGTGGATGGCTTTAACAAAGAGAAATTCATTCTCTCACAGTCTGGTAGGCCAGAAGTCCGAATTCAGGGTGCCAGCTCCAAGGGAAGGCTTTCTGTCTCTGTCAGCTCTGGAGGAAAGTCCTTGTCATCGTTCTTCCCTGGCCGAGGAGCTTCTCAATGCAGGGACCCCGGGTCCAAAGGATGCGCTATTTTCGTGGCTCTTGTTTCTTGGTGGTATGAGGTCCCCCTGCCTCTGATTGCTTCTCTCTTTTGTGTCTCAAAAGAGATTGGCTTAAAATACAACCTAGACTTTTAGATTGAGTCCTGCCTCATTAACATAACTGCCTCTAATCCTGCCTCATTAACATCATAGAGGTAGGATTTATAACACATAGGAAAATCACATTGGATGACAGAATGGTGGACAGTCACACAGTACTGGGAATCATGGCGTAGCCAAGTTGACATATTTTTTGGGGACACAAATCCATGACAATGCGTTAACCTGCCATATGCAGATGACACAACCTTGCTTGCTGAAAGTGAAGAGGACTTGAAGCACTTATGGATAAAGATCAAAGACTAAAGCCTTTAGTATGGATTACACCCCATCCTAAAACAAAAATCCTTAAAACTCAACCTATAACCAACATCATGGTAAACGAAGAAAAGATTGAAGTTGTCAAGAGTTTCATTTTACTTGGATCCACAATCAGTGCCCATTAAGCAGCAGTCAAGAAATCAAACGATGTATTGCATTGGGCATATCTACTGCAAAAGACCTCTTTAAAGTGTTGAAAAGCAAGGATGTCACTTTGAGGACTAAGGTGCGCCCAACCCAAGCCATGGTATTTTCAGTCGCCTTATATGCATGGGAAAGCTGGACAATGAATAAGAAAGACCGAAGAATTGATGCCTTTGAATTATGATGTTGGCGAAGCATATTGAATATATCACGGATTACCAAAAGAACGAACAAACTGTCTTGGAAGAAGTACAGCCAGAATGCTCCTTAGAAACAAGGGCTTTGTCTCATGTACTTTGAACATGTTATCAGGAGGGATCAGTCCCTGGAGAAGGACATCATGCTTGGTAAAGTGGAAGGTCAGCGAAAGAGAGGAAGACCCTCAGCAAGATGGATTGACACAGTGGCTGCGATAATGAGTTCAGACATAGCAACGATTGTGAGGATGGCGCAGGACCGGGCAGTGTTCCGTTCTGTTGTACGTAGGGTCGCTGTGAGTCAGAACCCACTCGACAGCACCTGACAACAACAACAATTGTTTAAACCAGATTGGCATAGTTAGGAACATTTACTAACAGTTACTAAGTATAGTTTATTAGATGAGGAACTATTGAAGTTGGCCTCTGAGTCTCCCGATGATTACATACACAAGTTTATGTTCACGTACCTGTGTGTGTCTTTCTAGGGAGAGGTCCTTAGCTTTCATCAGATCTCAGAAGGTTAGGAACTGCTGTATTAACTTGTGTCTTTAGTTTATGTGGGATGATTGTCACGTCAAAGATATTTTATTATTTTTGTACTGTGGAACAAATGAGCACATTTTCTCTTTTAGACTGGAAAAAAATACCAAATTATGCATTTTCAAAACAATATTTTTTAATGATTTTTTTCCTAGGGGTACTTGTTGAGTCCCCTGCTGTTGGCTCCAGGTTAGCTACATAATCCTGGTAGTTATGCACAGTTTAACAGAGGTGTCACACTACGGATTCAGACTATAAGTATTCCAGGGAGGATAACAAGTGAGGCCGTGTGAGTGATGTTCTCTTAAATGGGATGTACTTGGTAACAAATGTATATAGTGTTAACTTTTTTGTGTTTATTTACAAAGCTGTGATACAATGAAATTAGCCTCACAAATCATTTGTGGCACATAATATAAAATCTTCAATTCTTTTGTCATTATTTGAAAATAGCGATTTTATTCTCTTCATAAAATATTTTCAAACAAGGTGAAGTGACCTAAAATCTCATTTTCGTTTATAACTAACGGCTTTCTTTGTTTATATCACCATAGATTCTAAAAGCTAGAAGGGCCCTTGGAAATCTGTCTGATCCAAGCCCTTCAAATCACGAAAGAGGACATTGGGGTCTAGAGCAACGGGAACTTGCCTATAATCATAGAAATTAAGAAAATGGATGTAATAAAAATCAGTTTTCCAGATCACTGGTGCCTGGAAGAGGGCGTGAGCACTGGGCATGCTTGCAGTCACCAGCAGGTGCTCACGGTTGATTAACTCAGCTACTCTGGATCACAGTTTTGTGGTTGATGCTCTGGGCGCTTGTTTGTGGTTTTCTTTTAGTCCGTGTTGCAGCCCTGGTGGTCAGTAGTCCTGTCCTTAGTTCACAGAGGAGTAATGTGACTTGGAGAAGATCATGTGCCTAGAAAGTGACAGAACCCAGCTCATGCCCAGGCCAGGGGGACAGCAAAGCAGGTGTCTTGTTCCTGAAGGAACCCTCTCTCTCCTGCAAGGAAGGATACCACTGTGTATTGTTTTAGGCAAATTACTAGGGGAAGGTTTGCATTCTATAGCAAAAGTATATGTTTTTTTCTTACTTTTTAATTTGAAATCAATTTTGTGTTAGGTTTTTGGCTCTTGTCCAAAAAAGAACATGCAGATAACTATTCTCACGAGTCGACATATCACGGACTATAAAACTTCAGAATCTACCTGCAGCCTGCCGTCTCCTTTCCTGAGAGCCCTAAAAACACAGAGCTTCAAAGATCCGGTGTGTTGTTCGCTGCTAGAACAGCCAAATATTGTACATGATCTTCCTGCAGCAGGTACTACTGCAGTACCTCACATTTTACATTATATCTTGTGATTGCTTTGTTGGGACTTACTACTTTCACTGCTATGTTGATCTTTTTGAAGTCATTTGTTAATGATGATTGATAATTGATACTGAAGTATTGTTCTTAATCCTTAGTATCTGTAGTTATTAGTACGTTGTATTTGGTTTAAGTTTTAAAACTTTCCAGAGTTACCTTATGAGAGCAGCTCAGATTTCTTAACTGTTGTGTTTCAGAGGTGCTGTGTTTCTTTTTGGTCTTTGAGAACTCAAAAATGCAAGCTAGTGTTAGAAGTAAATTATCGGTGTATGAAAAGTGGATAAGGTAAGTCGTAAGTATCAGAGTAGGTTTCGGATATTGAATCTCGGTAGTTGCTTTAATATTTTTAATCACTGTTATTAATTATGTTCTAGCTTCATGTCAGAAATAGATTTCCGTTCACTATTCAGTAGTTAATATGTTATATGATTAATTATTGTTTGTTAATTTTATTAAAGAGTTGTTGTTTTTTGCTTTTAAATGTTAAGCGTACTAGAATGTGAATTGGCTAGATATTTTACATTACGCATTATATATTTGTTATTGCTCATAATTTACTTTATTATAGTCAGCAAAATTTTAATCCTTAAGCTACTTTTAAAGTGTGTCTCAGAATTATGTCAGGAAATGTAAATGAATATAGTATTTACAAAAGCAAGAGATTCCTTAGGAAGATAAATTGGCTTTGAAAGAAAATATGCTTTCTAGATTGGTTCAAAATGGCAGTGAATGCCTTGATTACAAGAGAAACAGAGACTTGACTATTTTTCAGATCAGCCATTGTTATTTAAAGTTGTTTTAAGCATCGTATAATAGAAAGCTTAAGTGTTTTTTCTATGTATCTTCATAGTTCTCAGTTATTGTCAAGTATGGCGAATTCCTGCAATTCTGTACTTGTGTTATACTGATGTCATGAAACTAGACCCCATTACAGTAGAAGCTTTTAAGCCTATACTTTCTTCCAGAAGCTTGAAAGGTTTGGTTAAGGTAAGCTTTTAACTCATTTGAACTAATAGCTGTGTTAATATATTTGAACTGAATAGCAAACACAGATGTATGGTATCAATTTAAAACATAAGCAACACTCAGAGAGCCTTTCTCCTTGGAAGAACACTTCTAGTATGAATTGGATTATCACTCTTCTTGGTAGACATCTATAACTTGATTAGTGTTTTGTTAGTGTATGATAGATTAATACAATGCAATTAAATCCCAAATGTCTGCATAGAAAGATAGTTTTACTGTTTAGGAAGTTTCTGTAACTAATTAATTTGGAAGGTTGTAATTTTTGAGAAGGCGTTTTTGAGCAGAGTATGGATCAAATTATTGTAACGTTTATTCACATACTTTTGCATGGGACTGGATATGTGAAGATGAGAGATTTATATAATAAACTTGTTCCCTGCCCTTAGTTTATAAATATCTGTGGGCTCTTTCCCCAGCAAATACCTAAAGGACCACATACACAGAAAGTTTTGCCTGTAATTTCAAGTAGTTTAGAGACTCCCTTTCTATCCCTAAGAGATTTACTGAAGGTCCCTGGACCTCCAGTTTAAGAACTTCTTTAAAGGAAAGAGATTAGAACAACATTGTTCCACACCCGTTTTATTGTGGAACGACCGCCAGTGGTAAGAAGACTTTTCTGATGAGTTCTGTCAGAGCTAGCTCGTTTCTCAGGTATCATAAGTTAGTTCCCTTACTAGACTGTCAGTGCTTTGTGGGAATGGAACATTTTTTTATTTTGGTATTCCCTCAGTTCATCATATACGTGGCATGGAGAAGAATGAATGAGGAGTAAAGCTGTAACATTCTAGAATAGACTTCAAACATATCTTTCAAATTAGATAGAATTATGGATCATTTTTCTGACAAACTTAGTTCTTTTTATATTTAGTATTTCTATCAAAGTGTACATTAACTAATAATTTTGTTTGCTTATATAGTTAACTTTCCTTTGCTTATATAGCCATATAGTTGCTCATCTCAATTTAGAAAAATGTTCCCTGAGGGCAGGGACTAGGTCTGTTTTGTTCACTGCTGTCTTCCCAGCCCTTGGTACTATGCTCAGCACACAGGCACTTCATAAATATTTAGATTTGTTCTGAGCGTTGTCAATTGTTTCTCCTATAGTTTTTTTTTTTTTTAATTGTGGTAAATATATATGCAGCAAAACATTTGCCATTTCAACATGCTTCACATGTCCAGTTCAGAGACACTGACTTCTGTTCCTCTTGTTCTTCAGTCATCACCCTTATCCGTTTCCAAGTGTTTCCATCACGTCATAGAGGTTTGAAGTAAACTTGCAGCTTTTAAGAACAATTTTTGACAGGCAGATTTAAATAAGCTTTTTAAATCTTATTTAAATTTATTTCATGTCTTCAACTTTGAACATAATGATTTGTGGGAGAGTGAAATGGCTGTTTTGAAGAGTGTCATTTCCTTAAAGACCAAACGCAGACATCCTGAGTTAGTTCATAGTTTTCTTTCAGTTTAAAAGTGGTATTTGTTCACCACAGTAGAGCTATCTTAAGTCTCTACTGCACGGACACCACAGTGTCCATGTGTGGTGTTCCCTCAGTTCATCACGTACTTGGCATGTAGAAGAATGAACGAAGAGTAAAGCTGTAAAACTGTAGAATTTAACATACTTCAGACATGCAGTGTTTGGTGAGTTAGCTCCACAGTCACAGGGAGGTGCTGGGATTGTAATGCCAGCCAACCTGATGGGAGGCTCAACTTGTATGCCAGCTGTGGGGAGGCAGGGCCTAATCCTGTGGGGAGGCTTTGTGGGAAAGTGGCAGTTCAGCTGGATTTGAAAGATAGGTGAGTCTTGGTGGGAATGTGCAGAGGGAAGAAGCAGTGTGAGCACAGAGTGGGCATGTTCAGTGTAGAATTAGGGTGTGGAAGGAGGTGCGGGATGATGTGAGAAAGAGGCCCAGGTGGTTATGTTAGTCAGAGGAGCTTTGAGCAAGGGGAGGACGCGCTTCAGAGTCTTACCTACTTGCTTTTTTGCTTGAAAGAGATGAAAGGCAGCGCCTGAACCATTTCGGGCCGTTCTTTGTTTAAGTCTTGAAGACTGTGAGGGTTGGGCTCTGTAAGTTGCTTCTAACTGAATTCTTGGTCTCACTGGATTCTTAGCAACTTTTTTCTCTTTCTAGAATATTCCCCAGAGCACAGAGATGCTGAAGAAACTGATGACAACAAATGAGATTCAGAGTAACATTTACACATGATTCTAAAGATCGTTTTTATAATGTGTATTACCTGCCTTTCCCTTGAAGGGGAGCAGTGTGTACTATTTTTTTGGTTAGTTTTTTTTTTTTTGGTGGGGGGATATTTTGAAGGGCACAAAAACAGAATAAACTTATTTTAAACTCATTTGTAGTTTAATTCTTTTTTTTTTTTTAGTGTTTTATTTTTCCCATACAAAAACGTATACATACATTGTTATGTGTCTCTAATTGCTCTCCCCATACTGTGACAGCACACTGCTCCTTTCCATCCCTGATTCCCCATGTCCATTCAGCCAGGTCCTAACCCTCTCTGCCTTCCCGTCTCACCTCCGGACAGAAGCTGCCCGTTTAGTCTCTTGTATCTTCTTGAGCTAAGAGGCACACTCCTCACAAGTATCGCTTTATGTCTCACAGTCAGTCCAATCCCTGTCTGAAGAGTTGGCCTTGGAACTTGTTTTAGTTCTGTGCTGATAGAGAATCCAGGGACCATGCTTTCTGGGGTACCTCCAGTCTCAGACCATTAAGTCTGGTCTTCTTACTAGAATTTGAGTTCTGTACCCCACCTTTCTACTGCTCCATCAGGGACTCTCTGTTGTGTTCCCTGTCGGGGCGGTCACTGGTGGTAGCCAGGCACCATCTAGTTCTTCTGGTCTCAGGCTGATGAAGTCTCTGGTTTATGTGGCCCTTTCTGTCTCTTGGGCTACTGCTTTCCTTGTGTCTTTGGTGTTCTTCATTCTCCTTTCCTGCAGGTGGTTGGGACCAGTTGATGCATCTTAGATGCCGCTTGCAAGCTTTTAAGACCCCAGATGCCACTCACCAAAGTAAGATGCAGAACATTTTCTTAATAAGCTTTCTTACGCCAGTAGACCTAGATATCCCCTGAAAGCATGGTCCCCAGACCCCTACCCCTGCTACTCTGTCCCTCAAAGTGTTTGATTGTATTCAGGAAACTTCTTAGCTTTGGTTTAGTCCAGTTGTGCTGACTTCCCCTGTAGTG
>NW_004444138.1:1540025-1560255 GCF_000243295.1 Trichechus manatus latirostris | reverse complement strand
ATTAATGGACGTTGGGCCTTTGTCAAATATTAGCTGCTCATAGGTGGATGAATTTATGTCTGGATTCTCAATTCTGTTCCATTGGTCTATGTATCTCTTGTTGTACCAGTACCAGGCTGTTTTGACTACCCTAGGCGGTATAATATGTTCTAAAATCAGGTAGTGTGAAGCCTCCCACTTTGTTCTTGAGTAATGCTTTACTTATTCGGGGCCTCTTCCCTTTCCATATGAAGTTGGCGATTTGTTTCTCCATCTCATTAAAAAATGCTGGTGGAATTTGGATCGGGGTTGCATTTTATCTGTAAATTGCTTTGGGTAGAATTGACATTTTCACAGTGTTGAGTCTGCCTATCCACGAGCAAGGTATGTTTTTCCACTTAATGCAGGTCTCTTTTGGTTTCTTGAAGTAGTGTCTTGTAGTTTTCACTATATAGATGTTTTACGTCTCTGGTTAGATTTATTCCTAAGTATTTTATCTTCTCGGGGGCTATTGTAAACGGTATTGATTTGGTGATTTTCTTTGATGGTGTAAAGGAATCCAACTGATTTTTGTATGTTTACCTTGTATCCTGAAACTTTGCTGAAATCTTCTATTAGTTCCAGTAGTTTTCTTATGGATTCTTTGGGGTTTTCTGTGTATAAGATCATATCATCTGCAGATAGAGATACTTTGAGTTCTTCCCTACCAATCTGGATGCCCTTTATTTCTTTTTCTAGCCTAATTGCTCTGGCTAGAACCTCCAGCACAGTGTTGAATAAGAGTGATGATAAGGGGCATCCTTATCTGGTTCTTGTTCTCAAGGAGAATGGTTTCAAAGTCTCTCCATTTAGGATGATGTTGGTTGTTGGCTTTGTATAAATGCCCTTAATTATATTGAGGAATTTCCCTTCTATTCCTGTTCTGTTGAGAGTTTTTTATCACGAATGGGCCTTGTCCTTTGTCAAATGCCTTTTCTGCATTGATTGATAAGATCATGTGGTTCTTGTCTTTTATTTATGTGATGGATTACATTGATCGTTTTTCTAATGTTGAACCATTCTGCATACCTGGTATATAAATCCCACTTGATCGTGATGAATTATTTTGTTGATATGTCGCTGAATTCTGTTGGCTAGAATTTTGTTGAGGATTTTTGCATCAATGTTCGTGAGGGATGTTGGTCTGTAATTTTCTTTTCTTGTGGTGTCTTTACCTGTGTAGTTTAATTCTTTACTTACATTGGTGTTGTTCACACTGAAACCAGCCAGACATTTTTCTTTTATCCACTAGATGGGAGTATTGTTTTATTTGAATATTTCAAAATGATATAGTTATATTTTTTAAAAGCTATGGATATCAACAGATTGTATTAATATGGCAAAGTGTAGTTAAATTCGGTGCAGTTTTTTTTTTTTTTTATGATATCTGAAAGGTGTTGACCTGTTGGTGAGTGTTAGTATGTGGAAAGTTTCTGAATCTTCTATTTCATCACTTTCCAGTAATATCTTCCCCCTGAATTTTTCAGGGCTCTTCTATCAGGTTAACTGTATTTAATATCACCAAGTACAATAGTAGAGTGTTACCATTAGGAATGTGAATTAAATCATGAACCCAGAGTAACCACACTGCTTCACAAAACCACAAACTAAATGGGTTAGTGAAAATAGTGTTACAATATTGGAGTTGAGAAATGCTTCTTAACTCTTTTCTACTTTCTTTTTCCTCCTTTTCTGTTATTGTCACTTATATACAATAGTATTAAACAACTTACCTATGTCTGTTTTCTAGATTCAGTTCATTTAATGTTTTTGGTAGTGGTTGGAGATGGCATGTGGAGATGGACTGTTGTCTAACTCCTTGAGGAAACTTGGTTTTCTTTGTCATAATTAAATTTTGGAAGCTTTGTGCAAGGTACATTTATGGAAGTACCCTGATGATAGAAATTGAAGCATCTTCCTTGTTGTGTAAAAGTGTGCGTCCATTCAGAAATGTGTTTGTAGAACCCTGAGGTGAACCTTGTGAGGCCTGGGATCTGATCCCAGCTGAGCAAGCTGTAGCTGTGCAGAGAGTTAGCGTGATGAACGAGGAAGAGTCATCTTGCCAAGGAACAGACTGTTCAAATCTCAGCTTAGCTCCTTGCAGGCCAGGTGACCTTGGCAGATGGTCGAAAGCTCTCTGAGCGTCAGTTTCCTCATTTTTAAAGAGCACGTAATACGGGAGACAGCACTTTACTCACTAGATGCTTCTTGAAATTTAATGAATGAATGTAAGCGTGCAATAAATGTTCCTCCTCTCCGCTTTCCTTGGGTTTCGGTTTTTTATCTGCTTCTCGTTGTTAGGTGCAGTCAAGTAGTTTCCGACTCAAAGCGACCCTGTAGGACAGAGTAGAACTGCCCCATAGGGTTTCCAAGGAGCGACTGGTGGATTCAGATCGCCGACCTTCTGGTTAGCAGTCGAGCTGTTAACCACTGCGCCACAAGGACTCCTTCATCTGCTTAGTGGGGAAGATTCTCTGTGCTTACCTGATGGGTTCGTTGTGGGATGAACACTATTCGAACGCTTTCTAAGAACTGTTGCGTGATAGTCCTGTGCACACACTTTCAGGTGGGCTGTCTCAAGGACAGACCTTGTGCCGCAGCCGGGGAAAAGCTGCAGCAGCTGTTTTCTGGAGCAGCCGAAGCTGTCTCACTCTCCATTCCTTCTCACTTCTCTCTCACGACTTCTAGAGCCAGTGTTCTCAGCAGTGCAAACAGGCTCGGGGTGGGAGTGGTGAGGGAGGATCCTGGAAAGCCGTGCAAGCCGATAATGCTGGGAATTGTAGTTCAGTTAATTTTGGAAAGAGAATCACAGATTGCTTCAGACTAGCTGGGAAGAAACCTCTTCTTACAGTAAGAAGCTGGTGGCAGGTGCAGAGGGCTGACACTGGCTCAGCAGAGCCGCATCTGAAAGCAGAATAGACAGGAAGGCTGTATGCCTTTCAGCAGCCCTCAGTTTTAGGTGTGGGAGTGTGGGGTGGGGAGAGAGAAGAGGGCTTAGAGCTGCTGGATTATGAAGAGAGCTCCGGAGAACTCACCCACCCATTTTAAGGGCAATCAATCATGAAGCTTCGACAGAGGTTCCACATTCAGAGGGGAGAAGCTGAATAAACAACAGATACAACATGGGACCTGTGGTGAGACCTGGTAAATGAAGGAAGGAAGACAGCATTAAACATACGGAAGAGCATTCTATTTGAAAAAGGTTTACTATCAGCAACAAGTAGAAAGCAGCTGTTTTTGAACATTCGGGAACTGGCTTTTCTAAAAGGTAAATAATGAGAATATATGAGAGAAACTAGCTGAAAGGAAAATTTAAAAGCTACATAAAAGATTTTGAAAGCACAAAAAATTAACTTTAGAATTACTGTTAGCATTGTAAAGTAGCAAAGAGTAAAACAAATCTTATGTAATTGTACACACACATATTCACACACACCCACACACACACACACACACCCACACCCACACACACACATATAGCAGCATATAATATAAAGCTGTTACATGGAGGACGAGCTTGAGATGGTGTCCTAAGATGCAGAAGGACAGAAATGGAAAGATAACAAGGTTCAGAGAAAAGACGAATATATATCCTACATGTAGGTAACTGAGTTTCCTGCAGAAGGGACCAGATCATAAACGGTAATTAAAGGCAAAGAACAGATTCTTCCTAACTGAAAAAAGACTTGAGTCTGTAAATTAAATGTGTCCATCAGTTGGGAGAGTGAAAAGACATAAAAAGCTAGACGTATTGAATCAAAGAAATCATTGTGTAAGTACCCAGGCAGATCAAAACAAAATGATTTATCTTATTCATTACCTATTGCTGCCTAACTAACATACTTAAACTTGGTTTAAAACAACCACCATTTATTTCTCATAAGTCTATAGGTTGGATGGGTGTTACTGCTGGTGTGGGCCACACACAGCTGATCTTGGCCCCTACATCTTTGGTTATGTGTCTGAGATGAGCTGCTGGGGCCTGGCTGGTCAAGAACGGCCTTGGCTGGGATGATTTGGCTCTCTTCCACATGTCATTCTTGTTTCCCCAGCAGGAGAGCCTGGGTATGTCTTCAGACTGTCACAGGCCTTTTTCGTGATGATTGCAGAGGATCAAAAGAGGGATCAGAGACAAGCCTCTGCTTGCATCAAATTTGCTGTGGTCCCACTGGCCAAAGCAAGTCACATGGCCACATTCAGAGGCAAAATAGTAAGGCACCACCGAAAGTTGTGGGTAAGGGGAGGTATGACAAACTGAGGCCATTAATACAACCAGTTTACCACAGTCTTCCCTCTGACCACAATTACTCATTCCATTACCACATGCAAAATGCAGTCACTCCCATCCAAGGACAACCAAAGTCTGATTTAGTTATATCAGACTTGAAGTCCAGAATCTTGTAATCTAAATCACTTCCAGATGGCATCTTCTGAAACCTATGAACCAAAAAGACAAGTTGTCTGCTCTCTACATACCCAATACACAATGGTGAAATAAGGACAGGATGATCTGCAATAAACACTTCCACCTGAAAAGGGAAGAATAGGATGCACACAGCAATCTGTAGTCTATAATACCTGCCAAGGACGGGTTTTGCCAGATCCCTCTACTCCGGGAGTGGGAAGCGTTCCTTGATTAGGCCCAGTTTCTGTTACCTAACTCTCTTGTCATTCTTTGCTCCGCCGTCTGAGATATCCTTTTTCTCTCATGTGCCTTGCCTAGTTCCAAAGAAATGGCCTTTATTAGCAGCTGAGTAGCTTTCTTATCCATTGACAGATGGGTGCCTGGAGGTCTTTTTAAAATTGGAACAGTTTCTCTTAATCCAGGCTGGAGGCACTTTTG
Source organism: Trichechus manatus latirostris (assembly GCF_000243295.1). Taxonomy (NCBI): domain Eukaryota; kingdom Metazoa; phylum Chordata; class Mammalia; order Sirenia; family Trichechidae; genus Trichechus; species Trichechus manatus. The sequence goes on along the minus strand of NW_004444138.1, from coordinate 1,555,394 downwards.
CCAATACAACACCCTTAAAAACACGTGGGCTTTCTATGTATCTGATTATAGTCCCCTCCATGCTCTAAAGGCCACACTGTCAAGAACTGTGAAGGGTCTGGGATTTTACCCTTCTTGCACAAACTAACAAGTTAGCCTGCTGCAACTTCATGGATCCTGGTATAAGACATGAGGCTCCTGGGTTAGAGACAAAAAACTTCATTACTTGCAGCACAGCAAGAAACATGAACTTCATATTTGTGTCAGTACGTCCTGTCCCCAAGTCCCACAGGGGTGATTTAGAGCAATCAAAGTGGATGCTGTACACACAGTGGGTTTGTGACACAGCTGAGGAACCCTGAGTTTAGAGAATCAATCTTTTATAATGGGTGCAAGCAAACCTGCCTTTTTCTCTGCAGAGAGACACTATACTGAACATGACACAAATCTGCTCTTTGCTCTGGAGGGAGATACTATATTTTCCAAGACTGCACACTCTAGAAATATCCTCGAAAAGATAGTAATCTCTGCTCTCAAGAAGTAGAGAAAGGTAAGAGACCCATGGGGAATTATTTCCCAACAATGTCTATCCCTCATTTCTACATCACTCTATCAGCCATCTTGGTTAATCCAATCAACAGGAGCTTGTATAAACAGTAAAGTAGTACTACTGCGATGTGGCCTTTCTCACTGTGAGGCAACTGGTCAACTTTTGGTAGAAGTCATAATTTTGGCATGCAGTGGCAGTCTCTGCATCAGAAACATAGAATCTTCTGCTTCATGCCCACCTATGCTTGTCAGCGTGTTGCCATGTCTGGTATGATGGATCCAGGCATCAATGGTGTCAGTCTGAGTGATGCAGACTCAATTGGCAACTTGATCCCAGCTGGTCTCTGTGGAGAATGGACTCATGCCATGGGCATCTACTTGAGTAACCCAGATGGTTCATTCAGCAGTTATGATTTTTTTCATAGTTGAGTGCTCCAAAAAAGGGGTGTCTTTAATCTTCCAGTTTGTAGTTTTCCAAGTGGCAGAACAAATAGCTAAGTCATTGACAAAAAGAGTCAATAAAAATATAACAAGGTTCATCAAGGAGAGTATTGGCTAGAGCTATGGAAATGCCTTGGCAATGACAAGAATTGTTGCAGATAGGAAGGAGAAATGATCTGAGAGGATGGATAATGGAGAGGGTAAAGCGACTATGTGGGGATACTTGGCACTGTGTGAACCTCCTAGAGCTTACTTAAATGACAGAATAGAATTGTCCCAAAGGGTTTCCAAAGAGCAGCTGGTGGATTTGAACTGCTGACCTTTTGGTTGACAGCCGAGCTCTTAATCACTTCGCCACCAGGGCTCCACTTGAATGAAAGCCTGGGAGAAATGGGAGTATCTAAACTGAATAACTACTACCCATCTGTCAGTTTGTCGTACTGTGGTGACTTGCTTGTTGCTATGATGCTAGAAGCTATGCCACCAATCTTTCAAATACCAGCAGGGTCACCCATGGTAGATAGGTTTCAGCGGAGCTTCCAGACTAAGACAGACTAGGAAGAAAGCCCTGGCAACTCTTCTGAAAATCAACCAATGAAAACCCTATGGACAGAATATTGTCTGATATAGCGCTCAAAGATGAGCCCCTAGGTTGGAAGGCACTCAAAATACATAGTGGCTGCAACAATGGACTCAAGCATACCAATGATCATGAAGATGACAAAGGACCGGGCAATGCTTCCTTCTGTTGTATATGAGGTCACTGTAAGTCAGAGTTGACTCGGCAACTAACACCAACAAAATTGAATGAGTTTAAGTCTCAGCCACCTGGCTTATTGGGGGCCCAAAATAGAAATTGAGTTATAGAAAAAAAGATAATAAAGTTACAGTTCTTACAAACCTATGTTTGTGGACTAAAATATGTACTACCCATATTTCTTGTGTTTAGTACTTGTAATGTTTTGCATTCTTTTGCCAAATATTCTGGTTCTTTTTACAGTGTCTGTCACTGATGGAGGATTATACATCCTTGGCCTGTTGAACTCAGGAGTGGCCGTGTGACTTGCTTTGGTCAATGAAATGTTTGTCCTTCTAGGCAGAGACTTTCAAAGTCAGTGTAGGTTTGCCTTTCTCTGTACCCTCTGCCATAATCACCCGTGTTCCAGACAGAGGCCATTTGCTCATCATGGGTCATGGAGTGGAGACAATGTAGAGGAAAGCCATGGCTGACCCACATGAACAGGGTGAGTGAGAAAGAAATTTTTGTTACAAGCCACTGAGATTTTAGGGTTGTTTGTTAACACAGCACAACCCAGCCTATCCTAACTAATACAGTAGTATACTGTTCATTGGTGTGGTTCCCCACCCCCTTCCTCCTCTTCTTCCTTGTCTTCCTGTTTCTCTGCCATCTTTATTCAGGAAATATTTATCAAATACTTACTATGTGCCAGCCACTGCTCTTGTGATCGGTATACAACAGGGAATAAAACAGTAACGAAACAAACAAAGTAATATGTGAATTACGAAGTGTTTAAGGAGTTCCTGGGTGGCGCCAACAGTTAAATGCTTGACTACTAGTCGAAAGGTTGGCGGTTCGAACCCACCCAGAGGCACCTCAGAAGACAGACCTGGCAATCTGCTTCTAAAAGGTCACAGCCTTGAAACCCCTGTGGAGCAGTTCTACTCTGCACACATGGGATCTTCATGAGGAGGAATCTACTTGATGGCAACTAATGACAACATCAATTAGTGTATACTGTATAAGTGCTATAGAGAATTATAAGGAAGAGAAGGGGTCTAGGAAGGGCCAGGTTGGTCTGGGTAGGGGGTTGACGTTTAAGCAAAGGCTTGAGGTAGGGGTTGATTTAGATAGATGGAACAACTAGTGCCAAGGGTCTGAATGGGAGCATGCCTGGTGTGTTAATGGCAAGGAAACAAGTGTGGCAGGAATATTGTGAGTGAGAGACAAGTGGTAGGTGATGAAGTTGGAGAGATAGTGAGGGGCTAGATCACGTAGGGTCTTGGAGGAAAATTGTGAGGACTTTGGCTTTTATTCTGAATAGGGGAGGAGGTGGGCATTGGTGTGGTTTGTGCAGAAGACTGATGATTTGTGACTTACGTTTTCAAAGGAACACTCTGGCTGCTGTAATGAAAACAGGCTGTAAGAGCAGGGAGACAGTTCTCTTGCAATAATCCATTTGAGTGATTTTGATAGTTTGGTGTTAATATTTTATGTAGCTTTAAGAAATCATTAAATATCCAATGTGTTCACATTTCCCAGATGTCTTATACTTTTTTTTTTTAAATAGATGGTTTGTTTGAAGCAGGATCCAAACAATATTCTCACATTGTATTTAACTGATATGTCTTTTAAGTCTCTTTTAATACATAGGTTTTCCTCTCCCTGTCAAAATTTATTTTCTTGCAGTTTATTTATTGAAGATATTGGGTCATTTGTCCTGTGCAATTTCCTACATCCTGGATTTTGTTGATTACACCCCCTCTCCCTCCCCTCCCCAGTGACTTTAACATGTTCTTCTATCTCCATCCTATAAACTGGTAGCTGGATCTAGAGAGGCTTCATCAAAATTCAGGTTCAATATTCTAGCAAGAATACTTACAAGTGTACTTCCTACCACATAACCCTGGGGACGCACATGATGTCTAGTTATCTCGCCTTTTGCTGTGCTAAGTAGGTTCATTTGTTGTTGGCCAGATCCATCCATTATGAAGTTCCCCATCAGCTTCCCACCTAAAGGCCCTAGCAGCCATTGGTGGTCACTGAGATTACAAAATGGCGATACTCCATTCTGTCATTTCCTTGTCATTTATTAGCTAGAATTCTAGGATGGAACTGTTGTGATCCACAGGTTTTCGTTGGTTGATTTTTGGAAGTAGATTTTCAGGCTTTTCTTTCTAATTCCTCTTAGTCTGGAAGAACCACTGAAGCCTGTTCAGCATAGCAACATACAGGTCCCCACTGATGGATTTGGTTACTATGAGGTATATTTGTATAAGAAACTCAAGATGAAGGCTTGATTATTCTCCTTTGTTATCAGCCTAGACATATTTTGAAGTTAGAGCCAACAGGATTTGCTAACAGCTTGGATGTAGGTATGAAAGAGAGGAGTCCAGGATGAATCCCAGGTTTGTGGCCTGAACAACTAGAGGAACTAAGTTGCCTCCACTGAGATGGGGAATGCTGCAGGTTAAAAAGAGAAATTCAGGTGTTCTGTTTTGGATATGTTAGGTCTGAGATGTCAGACATTCAAGTGGAGATGTTGAGTAGGCAGTTGGATATCAAGTCTGGTGTTTGGTAGACAAGTCCTGGAGGTCTAAGGATGGAAATTGTCTGCAAATAGACTGTATATGATGTTGTGGGCCTGGATGAGGTCACCCAGGCAATGAGTATAGATAGAAAAGAGGGGAGGACCAAGGGATGAGCCCTGGGACCCCACTGTGTGCAGTGGTAAGGGGGACAACAAGAGATGGAGAACACCCAGCAAGGCAGTATGAAACCAGGAAACCATGTGTCTTAGTTAGGGCTCCCTAGAGAAACGGAGCTGGTATATGTTATTGGCTCTGTTTCTCTAGAGAACCCTAAGACACATGGTGTCCATTAGATCTATGTGTGTGTGTATATATATATATAAGTAGTCTATGTACATATCCATAATATATATAGATGTATATAATATCCATTATCCACATGTATGTATATAGTTGTGTTAGTTGATGTCGAGTTGATTCTGACTGATGGTGACCTCAGGTGTGCAGAGTAGAACTGCTCTGTAGGGTTTTCAAGGCCTTGACCTTTCAGAAGCAGATCCCCAGGCCTGTCTTCTGAGGTGCCTCTGGGTGGGTTAGAACTGCCAGCCTTTCGGCTACTAGTCTAGTGCTTAACCGTTTGTGCCACCCAGGGACTCTGACACTCTCTCTCTCTATATATATGTATATATACTGAATCCTCCACCATCTCCATGACTGGCTGTGGATTGAACTGTTGTGATCCACAGGTTTTCCTGGTTGATTTTTGGAAGTAGATTTCTAGGCTTTTCTTTCTAGTTCATCTTAGTCTGGAAGATCCACTGAAACCTATTCAGCATCATAGCAGCATGCAAGTCCCCACTGACAGACAGGGAGTGGCTACGCATGAGGTACACTGACTAGGAATCAAACCTGAGTCTCCTGCATGGAAGGCAAGAATTCTACCACTGACCCACCAGTGCCTCATATATATATATATATATGTCTATGTATGCAAGTATATATGTATTTATATACATATGTGCACACACACACATATATATACACACACACATATGAAAATCCATCACCATTAAGTTGATCCCAACTCATAGTGACCCTATACAACATTGTAGAACTGCCCTATAGGGTTTCTAAGGCTGTAATCTTTATGGAAGTAGGCTGCCGCATCTTTCTCCCACGGAGTGGCTAGTGGGTTCAAACTGCTGACCTTTCAGTTAGCAGTCAAGTGCTTAACCACTTCACCAAGGCTCCTTATATACATATACACACACATATATAGTGTGTGTGTGTGTGTGTGTGTGTATTTAAAAGAATTGGCTCACGTGATTGTAGGGGACTGGCAAGTCCAAAATCTGTGGGTTGGGCAACAAGGTGGAGACTTCTGCAGGCTTGCATCCCAAAATCTATGGGTCAGGAGCTGGAAAGAGTGGAGAGTGAAGGAGTTCTGGCAAAATGTCTGTTTATAGACTGAAGGCAGAACACACCTGGGCAAAGTCCCTTTTTGCTCATACGACCTTCAACTGACTGGGGAGGCCCACCCACATTATGGAGAGCGATCTGCTTTACTGAAGGCCAACTGATTTAATCACCTGTAACTCCTTCATAACAGCAACTAGACTAGTGTTTGACTGAACAACGGGCGCCACAGCCTAGCTGAGTTGACACGTGAAATTAATCATCATGGCATGGTTTCCTGGAAGCCTGGTGACAAAGGTGCTTGAAGCAGGAAGGATCATTTATCTGGATTAAATACTGCTGATGCATCAAGTAAAACGAGGACAGATTTTGGATCATTGGATTTAGCAGTGTAGTGGTTGGTTGAATGAGTTCTATATCACTTACTTTGCAGGGTAAAGGATCAAAAATTATCCAACCAAAAAAACCCATTGCAGTTGAGCCGATTCCGACTCATAGCGACCCTATAGGACATAGTAGAACTGCCTCATAGGGTTTCCGAAGAGCGGCTGTCAGATTCAAACTGCTGACCTTTGGTTAGCAGCCTAACACTTAACCACTGCACCACCAGAGCTCCCAATAATTACCTAGAGGTATAGAGTTTGTAATTATATTAATGCCAATGAGTCCCTAATTTGAATGATGGTGATTTTTGGAGAAAAGTAAGCAGCAGAATGAACACAAATGGGTACCTTTAAGTTCTGATTTCTCTCTTTTTAATGCCAATGGAGACTCATTTCTGAATTGTATTCATGTTTCACAGTCTTAATTTGGGCTAGGGGGTGGCAGAGAGGAGGAGAGGTATGTGAATGATGGAAGGGGAAAGAGAGACGTTACTACCTTGAAGACCGCCTGGAACTCTGGTATCCTGGGAACAGGGATGGGCGCCAGATTGAGACTCTTCTGCTTAAATCAGGCTTCCAGAAAAACCCAGAGGGATCAGGTTTCATCAGGCGCCTCCGATAAAAGAAAACTCAATTTGCATGCTATCTTTAATTCTTTTTTAATTAGAAAAATTATTTTTATTGTGGTAAAATATATATAACATGGAATTTGCCATTGAAACCATTTGTACATGTACAATTCGGTGACATTAATTATATTCACAATATTGCACAACCATCACTGCTATTTCTAAAACTTTTTCATCACTCCAAACAGAAACTTGGTATCCCTTGAGCAGTAACTGCCCATTCCTCCTCCCACAGGCCCTGCTAACCACTAATTTACTGTTCTGTCTCAGTGCCTTTGCCTATTCTAGATATTTTGTATGAGTGAGATTGTACAATATTTGTCCTTTTGTGTCTGGCTTATTTCACTCAGCATAATGTTTTCAAGGTTCTGTGTAGCTCTGAATTTAATTAACCAGCTTTAGAATATCTCAGTGCTGATTATCCAATTTGTGGTCCACTCCTATCACGTTACCACAAATATTTTCGAATATGAAAAATATCACCAGCCGCTATCTTTGACCCATTTAACTCAAGAACTATCTGGCGCTGCTTAAACAAACCCCATTACAACCACAAATGGAAGGCTTGCCTCAGCATTAGCTGCAAATTGTGTTTTCTCTTTAGTGAAATCCCACCAGCATGTCACTCCTCATTAGCACCTTAAAAGGGAAAGGAGAGGAGAGAGAAAGTCCAATCATTCTGATTATTGTTAGCATGTCACATAAAAGCTATCCTGAACCATCAGCAGAGTTATCTGTGCTGTCTTTGATTTCATTATACTGAACCTATAAGAGACAGTAGGTCCCTGAGTGGCGCAAATAGTTTGCACTCAACTACCAGCCAAAAGGTTGGCAGTTTGAACCTACTCAGTGACATTGCAGAAGAAATCCCTCGCAATCTGCTTCTTTTAAGATTACAGCCAGGAAAACCCTATGGAGCTCAGTTGTACTCTGTAACACACTGGGTCACCATGAGTCGGAATTGACTCAACAGCAATGGGTATAAGAGAGAGTAAAAGGTTGTCAGTGAAAGCAATTCAGTTTGGTTATTTCTATGAAATGATAATTTTAAAAGCCAGATGTCTTAGTCATCTTGTGCTGCTCTAACAGAAATACCACAAGTGGATGGCTTTAACAAAGAGAAATTTATTTTCTCACAGTCTGGTAGGCTACAAGTCCAAATTCAGGGCGTCAGCTCCAGGGGAAGGCTTTCTCTCTCTGTTGGCTCTGGAGGAAGGCCCCTGTTGTCATCAGTCTTCCCCTGGACTAGGAGCTTCTCTGTGCAGGAACCCCGGGTCCAAAGGATGCACTCTGCTCCCGGCACTGCTTTCTTGGTGGTATGAGGTCCCCAGTTCTCTGCTTGCTTCCCTTTCCTTTTATCTCTTGTAAGATAAAAGGTGGTGCAGGCCACACCCCAGGGAAACGCCCTTTACATTAGATCAGGGATGTGACCTTAGTAAGGGTGTTATACAATCCTACCCTAATCCTCTTGAACATAAAATGACAATCACAAAATGGAGGACAACCACACAATACTGGGAATCATGGCCTAGCTAAATTGATACACACATTTTTGGGGGGACATAATTCAATCCACTATACCAGGAATGTCAGTTTTTTGCTTATTTGGAGAAGGGACAAACAATATGAACAAAATCTCCCTCTCTTCTCACCAACTTCAGTGTCATTTGTAGAGACACTTCAAAGTCCCTTTTCTTCTCTTTCACCTGTATTCCATCCTAAAAAGAAGCTACTCTGATTAACCAGAGGAGAAGGGAGAACGGATGCCTGTTAAATCCCTACCGTGTACTAAACGTTGCCACCAGGCAGTTTTGTATTTCTTATTTCATATAATTCTTGAAATAGGCCTAAATCACCACCAACGGTTGCTGTTGAGTCAATTCTGACTCTTGGTAACTCCATGTGTGTTGGGGTAGAACTGCTCCATAGGGTTTCCAAGGCTGTGCTCTTTCTGAAAGCAAACTACCACGTCTTTCTCCCACGGAATGGCTGGTATGTTCGAACCACCGACATTTTGATTAGCAGCTGAGCGCTTTACTCGCTGTGTCACCAGGGCTCCTTTGAAACAGGCCTAGAAGGAACTTATTTTATAGACAAGGATGGTAAGTCTCATCAACGTGAGGTATATCTGACCCAGGAGAGTAGTGGAGCTGGGATTCAAACCTAGGGCTGTGAGGTGCCGAGGTCTGCTTTTCCTGTAAACTTGCCAGGCTCGTTGATTTGGCCTTGCTGGTGCAGTGGTTAAGAGCTCGGCTGCTAACCAAAATGTCGGCAGTTCAAATCCACCAGCCACTCCTTGGAAACCCTATGGGGCAGTTCTACTCTATCTTATAGGGTTACTATGAGCTGGAATCGACTCCACGGCACTGGGTTTGGTTTTTGGTAAGGCTGGTCTGACCCTCAGTGAAGCATTGAAGCCCATGTTGGCATGGCCCTGATGTCACAGGACATGCGTTCTGGGAACCCCTGAGCTGCAATCACCCAGAAGGACTGGAAACCCTGGGGCAACTGAGGCAGAGCTCAGCCTTGCAGGGAGGGAGATGGTCCAGGAGAACCAGGCTCCCTGAGTTAGTCGTTAGTCGTTCTCTGCATCTCTGCATCGCAAGTCACTGCTGCCGGTGCTTGGGGCAGCCTGGTTCAAAGCAAGCCAAACTGATGGACATCAGATGCGTTCTCCACGCTCCGCCTGGTGCGTGCTGATGGGGGGCTCTGTGGATTTTACAGCCTTAGCTATATTCCCGTTCTCTGGACACTCCTTCCCCTGGTCCAGATTCAGAAGTCTTTGTCAAGAACTTGTTTCCTGCTGGGCCAATTTCAAAACTGTAGGGAGGAGGCTGGGCACAGCAGGGTCTAGGTTCCATGCTCAAGTTGCAACTGGAAAGGAAATGCGAAGGTCACTCGGGCTTCTGAGCTGTTTAGTGAAGAGTCAGAGACACTGAGAAGGAGAGTTGGCAGCATATCTGGGCTGTAGGCGGCGAGTGGGATTTGGAAGCCGTCTTCTGGGAAAGTCAGCCTCTCCGGCTGAGCATGGTGGCACCCAGCCAGGAGCTGCCAGAGTGCCAGGGCGATGTCCCAGGGGATCAGCCCGTCCATGGGAGTCCAGACAGTGTTTCTCAGCCTGGCGAATATACTTGATGGTGACCATCTTGTGCCAGCCCGTCCAGCCAAGAACAACCTCAGACATTGGGCCTGGAGGTCCAGGTTGGTGTCTGGGCTAGCACCGTAAGAAGTTGGGTTTCTCTTTTTGGTCCCAGAATGCCTCCGGCTTCAAGAGATACCAGGCTGGGCAGAGGCCCCAGATGGAGCAGAAGCCTGGGCCCGCCCTGTCTCCTGGGCACCGGCCCTGTCTCCAGAGCTGGCCAATGGTGCACGCTGGGGCCTCCCAAGCCCTTAGCATGGCACAGGCCCCTGCTGGACTCTGGGGGACTGTGTTCCACACAGAGACCTTTCTTTGCAAGTGTTCTGACAATGGATGTCTCAGTTGAGTCAAATATGGGGCTTTGATGTTTATAACAAGACAACAGATTTCTTGGGTTTCCATGTGGCTGCCAGACATTGCTGGCGATGGCTCAGACATTCTGCTGTATATTCGAAAGAGCTAGAGAGCTAGATTTAAACCTCATATTCGTAACTTTGCCATCTGTGCAATATTTTAATATTAAAATGGGAGATTGTCCACGTATTCATGTCTGTACATTAATGGTGAAACTGATATTAAACACGATGGATACCAAAATAGCTTGCCGTGTATTTATTTCAAAGGAGAGAGAGTGATTTACATCTGAATGCTCATAACGGCAGTGAGCTTTCAAGGTGTAGTGAGAAAAGGATAAAAAAATGCAATTATTACTGCAAGTTTACAGAAATATTTGGACATTTAAGAGATGAGATCCTTTTTATTTAAAAAAAATTTTTTTAATGTTATTTATAACCACAAGGACATTTCTAGTTTTTGACTTACGACCTGTTTAGAATTTTGGCTGAGTCTTCATTCTGTTTCTCGCCACTGGATCCTGTCCTCCCATCATTAAACATCATCACTTCTCCCTGTTGTAGAAATCTTGAAGCTCCTGTCCTGTCTCTTGTGCTTCTCCTCTGGAAACCTCCTGGAAGAATAGTCTGTACAGGTACACAATGCAGTTCCTACTATGGCAACTCACCCACAGTCCCAGCTCCCCTGGAATATTCCATTGCCTCTTCTCAGATTGTCCTTATCATGGAGAATTAGGTCTCAGGTAAACAGGAAGCTCATTCTGTCATTACCAGATGTTTCTTCTCGTTTTTCTGTTGCCCTCTTCACTCACATTGATATTTTCATCCACCTCAGAGCCTCAGTCTCCCCTTTCCACCATCTTCACCACACCACCAAAGGACGCTTACTGAGTTCAAGAATCCTTCCGCCATTCCTATTGTTCATCAGATAATCTCTAATATCTTACCCCATATTCAGGCTCCTTCATGGTCTAGATGTAATTTATCTTTCCCTCACTCTATTAGCTTCCTAGGCTGCTATGACAAATACCACAAACTGGGTGGCTTATAAGAACAGACTAGCACCCATCTGTCAGTTTGTTGTACTGTGGTGGCTTGTGTGTTGCTATGATGCTGGAAGCTATGCCACCTGTATTTCAAACACCAACAGGGTCACCCATGGTGGGCAGGTTTCAATGGAGCATCCAGTCTGAAGGGTCCGTTCTGCTTCTGGACCTGGAAATGAGCCATATGTGTAGTTATCGCTGTCAGAGAAGACCCTTGCGGGCAGGAACAATGCTCGGGGTTTTGGAGAACTCACTGGTCTATAAAAGAAGATAAAAAGCCAACCCTGGGAGACTTTGCCTTGAATTTTCACCTAAAAGACTAAGAATTCTCTGTAGTTAAGAGTTAGGGTCCTGTCTTAGTCTCTGGGTTCTCTAAAGAAACAGGCCCATTAATACATATATCTACATGGAGCCCTGGTGGCACAGTTGTTAAGAGCTTGGCTGCTAACCAAAAGGTCAGCAGTTTGAATCCACAAGCTGCTCCTTGGAAACCCTATGGAGCAGTTCCACTCTGTCCTATAGGGTTGCTATGAGTCAGAATCGACTCAATGGCAATAGGTTTGGTTTGGTTTGGGTTATATATATATATATATATATATATGCAGACAGATAGATTTGGTTCAATGGATTGGTTCATGTAATTGACGTAATTGTGGGGACAGGAAAGTCCAAAATAAGTACGTCAAGCAGCAGGCTTGTGTCCCAAGATCCATAGATCAGGTGACAGGAAGAGTACAGAATGAAGAGAGAGAGCGAGTTCTGCCAAAATAGCTAGTGTGAAGGCAGACCACATCCTAAGGAACTCGCCTCCTGACTGATGGATCGATTACATTACATTACATTATGGAAGATGATTACCTTACATTAGTCTACATTATGGAACAGCAAGTAATCTTGTGTTTGCCCAAACCACTGGGAACCATAGCCTAGCCAAGCTGACACATAAAATTAACCATCACAGGTCCTAAAACCAGAAGTACACATTGCGCAGAAAACATGAGGAAAGGCAGACAAGGGGGAGGGGATCCCACAGTCTGGAAGCAGAATTTTAGCCAGAGCCATTCAGGTCTATCACAGGCTTGTCAGTGAGTAGGAATTAGAGACAAATATCAAAACAGGCTGTGTAAGGGTGGTGCCATCTGTGGAAGGAAAAAGGTCACATATATATGAGTAGTGGTTGCAAAACAAATCTCAGCCCCAAAACCCAAGTGGCTATACATGTTGTTTAATTTTTTATAATTGAACTTTTTTTCTTTAATTTTTATTGTGGAGATATATATATATATATATTTCTTCAATTTTTATTGTGGAGATATATATATATGTATATATATATGTGTATATATATATATATATAATGGTTAATGTTATGTGTAACTTGACTAGGCTGTGATTCTCAGTAGTTTGACAGACATTATGTAATCATCCTCCATTTTGTGATCTGATATGAACAGTCAGTTAGTTGGGAAGGAAGTTTCCTTGGGATGTGTAGCCTGCATCCTATATGTGTGTGTGTGTGTGTGTGTGTGTGTGTGTGTGTGTGTGTATGTGTATATATATATATATATATGGATGTTCTGGCAAAGCTTGCTCTCTCTTTCTGATATTGCATTCATCTTATCATCCTCTGCTCTCTGGTTCTTGGGATGTGAGAAGCCTTCAGCCTGCTGCCTGACCTGCAGATTTTGGATTCGCCAGCTACCGCAACCCCATGAGCCAGCAACCTGCCACGAGACCTGCAGATTTTGGGTTCTTCAGACCCTGCAACAACATGTTGTTTTGTTGTTGTTGTTAGGTGCCGTCGAGTCAGTTCCAACTCATAGCAACCCGATGTGCAACAGAATGAAACACTGCCCAGTCCTGAGCCATCCTCACGATCGTTGTTATGCTTGAGCCTATTGTTGCAGCTACTGTGTCAATCCATCTTGTTGAGGGTCTTCCTCTTTTTCACTGCCCTCTACCAAGCATGATGTCTTTCACCAGGGACTGGTCCCTACTGATAGCGTGTCCAAAGTATGTGAGACAAAGTCTTGCCATTCTTGCTTCTAAGGAGCATTCTGGCTGTACTTCTTCCAAGACAGTTTTGTTCATTCTTTTGGCAGTTCATGGTATATTCGGTATTCTTTGCCAAAACCATAATTCAAAGGCATCAATTCTTCAGCCTTCCTTATTCATTGTCCAGTTTTCACATGCATATGAGGTGATTGAGAGCACCATGGCTTGGGTCAGGCACACTCTAGTCCTCAAGGTGACATCTTTGCTTTTTAATACTTTAAAGAGGTCTTTTGCAGCAGATTTGCCCAATGCAGTGCATCTTTTGATTTCTTGACTGCTGCTTACATGGGCGTTGATTGTGGATCCAGGTAAAATGAAATCCTTGACAACTTCAGTCTTTTCTCTGTTTATCATGAAGTTGGGTATTGGTCCAGTTGTGAGGATTTTTGCTTTCTATATGTTGAGGTGTAATCCATACTGAAGGCTGTAGTCTTTGATCTTCATCAGTAAGTGCTTCAAGTTCTCTTCACTTTCAGCAAACAAGGTGGTGTCATCTGTGTAATGCAGATTGTTAATGAGTCTCCTCCAATCCTGATGCCCTGTTCTTCTTCATAGAGTCCAACTTCTTGGATTATTTGCTCAGCATACAGATTGAATAGGTATGGTGAAAGGATCCAACCCTGATGTACACCTTTCCTGACTTTAAACCACGTAGTATCCCCTTGTTCTGTTCGAATAACTGCCTGCTGATCTATGTACAAGTTCCTCATGAGCACAATTAAGTGTTCTGGAATTCTCATTGTTCGAAATGTTATCCATAACTTGTTATGATCCACACAGTTGGATGCCTTTGCATAGTCAATAAAACACAAGTAAACATCTTTCTGATATTCTCTGCTTTCAGCCAGGATCCATCTGACATCAGCTATGATATCCATGGTTCCTTGTCCTGTTCTGAATCTGGCTTGAATTTCTCGCAGTTCCCTGTTGATGTACTGCTGCAGCCGCTTTTGAATGCTCTTCAGCAAAAGTTTACTTGCATGTGATATTAGTGATATTGTTTGATCATTTCTGCATTTGATTGGATCACCTTTCTTTGGAATAGGCATAAATATGGATCTCTTCTAGTCGGTTGGTCAGGTAGCTGTCTTCTAAATTTCTTGGCGTAGACAAGTGAGCACTTCCAGTGCTGCATATGTTTGTTGAAACATCTCAATTGGTATTCTGTCAATTCCTGGAGCCTTGTTTTTCACCAATGCCTTCAGTGTAGTTTGAACGTCTTCCTTTAATACCATCGATTCTTGATCATATGCTGCCTCCTGAAATGGTTGAATGTCTACCAGTTCTTTTTGGTACAGTGATTCTGTGTATTCCTTCCACCTTCTTTTGATGCTTTCTGCATCATTTAATACTTTTCCCGTAGAATCTTTCAATATTGCAACTTGAGGCTTGAATTTTTTCTTCAGTTCTTTCAGCTTGAGAAATGCTGAGTGTGTTCTTCTCTTTTGATTTTCTAACTCCAGGTCTTTGCACATTTCATTATAATACTTTACTTTGTTTTCTCGAGCCACCCTTTGAAATCTTCTGTTCAGCTCTTTTACTTCATCATTTCTTCCATTTGCTTTAGCTACTTGACATTCAAGAGCAGGTTTCAGAGTCTTTTCTGACATTCATTTGGTCTTTTCTTTCCTTCCTGTCTTTTTAAAGACTCTTGCTTTCTTCATGTATGATGTCCTTGCACAACTTTTCTGGTCTTTGGTCATTAGTGTTCAACGCATCAAGTCTATTTTCCAACTACTGATCCTTCTTCTTTGTTTCCAACTTTTGTGTTCCAATCACCGACAACATGAGTCAGGAGAAATCACCAGCCTGCTGCCTGACCCATGGATTTGGGACCTGCTAACCTCCACAATTGCATGAGCTATTACCTTGAAATAAATATCTCTCTGTTTATTTATATATACACTTTACTGGTTTTGCTCCTCTGGGGAACCCAATGTAAGACTGTGTATATATATATATGTGTATGTATACATATACATAGATATATGTCTGTCTATCAGTCTGTCTGTCAATCTATTGATCTATCTGTATATTTGTTGCTGTTGTTAGGTGGCGTCGAGTTGGTTCCGACTCTTAGTGACCCTGTGTACAACAGAACGAAACACT
>NW_004444138.1:1535890-1537347 GCF_000243295.1 Trichechus manatus latirostris | reverse complement strand
AAAGCTCAATACCCAGAGCAAAATGGTCTTACTAGTTTATCTGGACCATTGTTTGACTCAAAGTATCTTCAGGAACCAGTTTTTTTCTCAAAGCTCGAGGTTCAAAAGGACACCCAAAGGTGATGTCCTGTGTGGGTTACCCCAACCTCCATGAAAACCAGAAATCTGGATTCCAGGAGAATTGCATACAACTCTCTCATCATTCTTTCCTTTGGATCATGATCTTGTTATAGAATCTTTTATCAAAACTGCTCAACAAATGGTAATTGGACATCATCTGGTTTTTAAGATCCCAGGCACCATACAGCAAACTAGTAAATAAAACAGAAACACTAACAATTATATTAGGCCAATTGTCTGAAATAACCAATGAAACCATGACCCTAAGTTCTTTGAACCAAGGAAACAAATCTCATGAGATGTTTGTCTCTACATAAGCAGCATCAATAACTGCTTTTCATGTGCCTCAACAGCAACTAAATTCTGCAAAACCTCAGACTGAGTATTAATATAATACAGCAGCATTTATCTATTGAGGCACAAACTGTTTCTTAAGAAACTAACAGGAAATCTAATGCTGTTCTATTTTGTAAAATCATAGCTCAAATTTCAGACAGTTCTCTGGTTATGATATCTACAAGTTAGCTAAGTTTACTAACAGGAACTTCTAATTCAAGAGTTACAATATCTAAATCCATTAGTTAGATAATTTAGGAGAAAAAAGAATGATGTCTTATATCCAGAAATTAGGACCTTAAAATATCAGCAATATTTAAAAAAAACATAGTTTCCTTTAGTTTACTCAGTCTTATGTAGTTAATTTCTCTTCCATGTGATTCTGGATCAGCCACAGTCTGCAAACTCGTCAGCTTCTGCCTAGGAGCTCTGGAAGTTTTGTCCAGTCTAGTCACAGTCTTTTTAGCAAGTCCAATATAGTCCATCTTTTTGTTGAGATGTTTTGGTCAAACTGTTTCAGCAAATCAGCAAAGTAAAAACTTGTCTGAAGTTGACAAAACTTAATATGGCCATGATGAATTGATAAACATAATATTGTAAATAGTGAAAGACCTGATAGAAATTAATTATAAGCATAATGTAAAGGCCAAATAAAATCAGTTAAAAAAAACTTTAGATAAAAATATTTCTAAATATAGCCATTAACCATATTCAAAGAGCTTCAGATATAATGCAGAATAATTTTGATACAAAACACCATATAGTCAGGATATACTAAGAATATACCAAGATTATCAAATCTGTAAATACCTGAATAGTAATAAAAAAAACTTTATAGGTAAGTGATGTGAATTCTCTAATCAAACCATTGGCTTTGATAATGCTAGATTTAAAAAGATAAAGTTGTGACCAAGTTAGCAATAAAGAGATAATAATAGGTCACTGTGAAACAATACTTAAGTTATTTAACCAAAGATCTTAAAGTAAAACCCTTAGCTTTC
>NW_004444138.1:1513507-1535424 GCF_000243295.1 Trichechus manatus latirostris | reverse complement strand
AAATTATTTTAAGCCTATATATCATAAAACGTAACTGTTATTGAAAGAAAAGTCTATTTAAACATTCTAAGATTTCATTCAAGTTTTACTACTTCTGGTATTTTTCCCAATCTAATTTTAGCCCTTAAAGATTTCATCAACTGGCTTTGGAAATCACAAAGTCTTTGCTCACTTGACCAGTTCATTGATATAGATATAACCTTAAGTGTTTGGTACTGCTGGAAACATTTTTCCAGGCCACTTCAGGTGTGTCTCATTGTGATTTCTATTTTTTTTTACTTCTTAAAGTTCCCCTATAATAGAGAGAACTTGTTTACAGTTCTGTGATTAGGATCTACCCAATTTCTGATAACTATAGCAAAGCAGCAATTTTTCTTACCTTTGGTCTTAAAAAGAGTCTCCACCTAGCTGGAAAGGGGTCTTTCAAAAGCATCCCTGGAGCTACAGGACCTTGGAGACTAGGAGGTGGGGAGGCCTGATTGTGTCCCACCCTCACTGTCATGGAAGACATTTACATATGTTGAAATTGTTGGAGGCATTTTGAAAGACAAAAGATAGCTAATTTCTTTCGTTTTTACTGTTCTGGAACTGCTACTTTAAGACAAAACTATCCTTTTTCCTTAAATAAAACATTTCATATCTAGCTTAAGTTACTTAAAAAAGTTTCACTTTTAAGACTGACATAGTATAAAACATAAAGATCTTACTGTACTTTTCAAATAGACCAATTTACATCAAAGTTTCTCCAAGTAGCTATTAAAAATCTAAATCACAAGACAGACACAAGACGCTGTTTTTTCTGGATGAAGAAGAAACTGAGGTTCTATGACTAGCCTTACAAAAAACAGCAATTCTTAGCCATAGCCACCAATCTAATACGAGACAAACTTAGACACAATGCTCTAGACCAGAAGCAAGCTCTTAGAACAAAAGGAGGCAGAAAGACCACATCAACTCACCAGATAACACCACACAAAACAAGGATATGGGGATCCTAGTTTCTAAAAGTGTATATAGCAATTTTTGGTAAGATCGACTCAATTCAATGGAAAAAACAGGTACAGAACTACCACTTCTCCCTTAAACATCAAAACACAGGTCAGGAGCTGCCCCCTCGCCCGAGAATTTGGCGAAACAGGCAAGAGCTGCCACCTCTCCCTGCGAATTTGGCAAAACAGAGCACTATTTTCCAGGTTTTCTCTGACCCACAAAAAGGTCAGAATTTTGTAGCTTATAGTGACTCACAGCTCTTTGAAAATAGAATTACCTCTTCAAACGCCCGAATCCAGGCCTTAACTGCAGTTCACTTAAAGAGTTACTAAATATCTCTCTTAACCAAACGATCAAGCAAAAATCTAAGAAAGATTCTCCTTAATCAGTTAACTGGTTTTTCAAACAAATATGCCAAACAAAACTTAAGAAAACATGAGAAAGAGAATAACAAAGAATAAGCAAAGTTTGTTTTCCGAGAGCACTCACCTGTCAATGTCGAAGGGACATGGAATGGGAACACGTGTGTCCAGAAGATAGGACCTTTCTTTCCTGGCTTCTGCTCTGCAGTCCAGGTCTCCTTGAAGTTGACTGGATTCGTAGCTTCAGATCCTTGACGACTACGCCATTAACTGTTGTAGGGGAAAAACATCACAAAGTTTAGTAAAGCAAAAAGAAAGTTTTATTCGGCAGATATTCAAAAGGGCAGAAGTGGGAAGCGGACAAGCATGCTGCTAGAGCCATGTCTGCCCGAGTCCAAAGAATATTACAGAATAGGCAAGGATTGGAAAACAGACAAGCATGCTGCCACAGCCATGTCTGTCCGAGTCCAAAGAATATTACAGAATAGGCAAGAATGGGAAAACGGACAAGCATGCTGCCACAGCCATGTCTGTCCGAGTCCCTCATTTTATTTCTTGACTTGTGCTTCCATGGGTGTTGATTGTGGATCCAAGTAAAATGAAATCCTTGACAACTTCAATCTTTTCTCTTTTTATCATGATGTTGTTTATTGATCCAGTTGTGAGGATTTTTGTTTTCTTTATGTTGAAATGTAATCCATACTGAAGGCTGTAGTCTTTGATCTTCATCAGTAAGTTCTTCCAGTCCTCTTCATTTTCAGCAAGCAAGGTGGTGTCATCTGCATAATGCAGGTCGTTAATGAGTCTTCCTCTAATCCTGACGCTGCATTCTTCTTCATATAGTCCAACTTTTTGGATTATTTGCTCAGCATACAGATTGAATAAGTATAGTGAAAAGATACAACTGCGACACACACCTTTCTTGATTTTAAACCACACAGAATCCCCTTGTTATGTTTGAATGACTGCCTCTTGGTCTATGTACAGGTTCCTCATGAGCACAATTAAGAGTTCTGGAATTCCAATTCTTCTCAATGTTATCTGTAATTTGTTATGACCCATATGGGCAAATGTCTTTGCACAGTCAGTAAAACACAGATGAACTTCTTTCCGGTATTCTCTGCTTTCAGCCAAAATCTATCTGACATCAGCAATGATATCCCTCATTCCACGTCCTCTTCTGAATCTGGCTTGAATTTCTGGCAGTTCCCTGTTGATATACTGCTTCAACTGTTTTTGAGTTATTTTCAGCAAAATTTTACTTGCGTGTGTTATTAATAATACTGTTTGATAATTTTTGCATTGTTTTGCATTTGGTTTAACTACTTAATGTTAAAGAGCAAGTTTTGGAGTCTCTTCTAACATCCATTTTAGTCTTTTCTTTTTTTTCCTATCTTTAATTACCTTTTGCTTTCTTCATGTAGGATGTGCTTAATATCATTCTACAACTTGTCTGGTCTTTGGTCATTAGTTGTTCAATGTGTCAAATCTATTCTTGAGATGGTCTCTAAATACAGGTGAGATATACTCAAGGTTGTATTTTAGCTCTTACAGACTTGTTTAATTTTCTTCTCTTCAACTTGCCTATGAGCAATTGACGATCTGTTTCACAGGTGTCCCCTCGCCTTATTTTGACTAATGATATTGAGCTTCTCCATAGTCTCTGTCCACAGATGTAGTCAACTTGATTCCTGTGTATTCCATCCAGTGAGGTCCACATGTATAATCACCGTTTGTGTTGTTGAAAAAAGCTATTTACAATGAAGAAGTCATTGGTTGTGCAAAATTCTATCATGCACTCTCTGGTGTTGTTTCCATCACCAAGGTCATATTTTCCAACTACTGATCCTTTTTCTTTATTTCCAATTTTCACATTCCAATCACCAGGAATTGTTAATGCAGCTTGATTGCATGTTTGATCAACTTCAGACCGCAGAAGTTTGTAAAAATCTTCAATTTCTTTATCTTTGACATTTGAATAATAGTTGTATTAACTGGTCTTCCTTGTAGGTGTAAGGGTATTATCCTATCACTGACAGCGTTGTACTTCAGGATAGATCTTGAAACACTCTTTTTGGCAATGAGTACGATGCCATTCTTCTTCAAGTTGTCATTCCCGGCATAGTGGATCCTATGATTGTCTCATTGAAAACGGCCAATACCAGTCCATTTCAGCTCACGAATGCCTAAGATACTGATCTTTATGCATTCCATTTCATTTTTGGCGACTTCCAACTTTCTGAGATCCATACTGTGTACATTCCACATTCCAATTATTAATGGATGTTTGCAGTTGTTTCTTCTCATTTTGAGTCATGCCACATTAGCAAATAAAGGTTCTGAAAGATTGACTTCATCCATGTCATTAAAGTTGACTCTACTTTGAAGAGGCAGCTCTTCTCCAGTTGTATTTTGAGTATCTTCCAACCTGAGGGGCTGGTCTTCCAGCACTGTATCAGACAATGTTCCGCTGTTAGTCATAAGGTTTTCGCTGGCACATTTTTTTAAGAAGTAGATCACCAGATCCTTCTTCCTAGTCTGTCTTAGTCTGGAAGCTCCTCTGAAACCTGTCCACCAAGAGTGACCTTGCTGGTATTTGAAATACCAGTGGCATATACATATATATATATGTAAAATAACTTTTGCCATTTTAACTATTTACAGTTTACAATTAATGGTTTTAATTACATTTACCATGCTGTGCAACCTTCACCACTAAATCTCAAAACTTTTTCATAACTCTGAACAGAAACTCAGTATTCCTTAAGCAATAACTCCCCATTTCCCACTCCCCCGTCCTCTTGTTACCTCTAATCTACTTTCTGTCTCTATCAGTTTTCTTGTTCTAAATATTTTATATAAGAGGGATCTTGCGATATTTGTCCTTTTGCGACTGGTTTATTTCACTCGGCATAATGTTTTCAAGGTTCACCCATTTGTAGCATGTATCAGGACTCATTTCTCTTTATGGCTGAATAATATGCCTTTGTATGGGTATATCACATTCTATTTATCCATTCATCTGTTGAAAGACACATGGTGTAATTGAACTTTATCTTTTGGATCCACATTGTACCAGTGAAAGAAACGAAACCTCCATCAGTTCAGAGATGGGTCCCTTTCCCTAGGGTTGTTTCTTCCTGTCTGCAAGACTAAGGCATTAGGGAAGGGGTCACACCTGGCAGGGGCCACCTTCACCTTTTCTTGCTGACATCTGTCAATATATCCTTGTTTCTGTTACTTTTGGTGACTGGTCCGTGTTTTTTGAGTGCCGACATCAGGTGCTCTTTGGACTGTCTGACCATAGGGATGCCTTCACGTGTGCACTGCTTGCTGGGATGTGCAGGAATTCTGAGGGCTGTTTTGGAGTTGGTTTCCCGAATGCCACATAAGGGTGTTCCACTCCCACATGGAAGAGCCTGTTCCATTTCTTTTACGGTTCACTTGTAATGATTTCTGATGCAAATTCTGGGGTCTGGCCACTTTGCTGGGCCTTACCAGTGGAAGGGTCCATCTATCCTCTGACACTGGGATTCTATTATCTCACCCTCTGCCTGACCCTGGCTTCAGGGGTAGGGTACACTCAGGGACCCCAACAACATCTAGGCTCTTTGTTTCTCCTTCTCGTCCAACCAAAAAACCAAACCTGTTTTCCTTGAGTCACTTCCTACTCATGGTGACTCCATGTTTTACAGAGTGGAACTGGTCCTTAGGGTTTCCTTGGCTGCAATCTTTATAGAGGTAGATGTCCAGGCCTTTCTTCCATGGTGCCACTGAGTGGATTTGAATGGCCTAATGTTAGTGCTGTGGTTAGTAGCTGAGAGCAAACCATTTGCACCACTTAGGGACCTCTTTCCCATCCAGACACCCTTTAATCCCATCTCTGGAGACAGGAAGAATGGGCTCCAACTGATCTTATATTTTCTATCTTTCCATTTAGGCCAAGAATTCACTTTTGGAATTTTAGCTACCCAGAGTTTGCCTCTTGTTCTCTAAGCTCTGTGGTATCATCCATTCCCTGATACTTGAAGCTGGTGTACAGGGGTCTATGAGGAAAAAAACCTCAGTCAACGCAGCAAAAACTGAATTAAAAACCACTGGAAGAATATTTGCTTACATTTTAGTTGTTGCTTTTTTTTTTTTTTTTTTTAAAGTTTCCTGCATTGAGCATGAATTACTTTTATAATTAGGGGAAAAAAGAAAAACCCAAAACCAAACCAATGAATTGTAAGAAAGACTCATTCTGTTTCGTTTATGGAGTCCCTGGGGGGCACAAGTGGTTAAGCGCTCAACTACTATCTGAAAGGTTGGTGGTTTGAATCTATCCAGAGGTGCCTTGGAAGAAAAGTCTGGTGATCTACTTCCAAAAGATCACAGTCATTGAAAGCCCTGTGGAACCTAGTTCTACTTTGACACACATGGGGTTGCCATGAGCCAGGGTTGATGGCAACTGGTTTGGTATTTGATTTCTTTCATAGTTCATCGTTAATTGTGTCTGGTTTGGATCTCATTTCAGACTGTAGGCTAAGTTATACTCATCAAATTCTTTCTTTAATCTTCATAAAGACCCAAGTTAAAGAATTGGCCATTCATTCCCCTCTGTCCACTGGTCCATATGTATTTACCAACCAGTGCTCAGGATACAGTGACGGGCAATGTAGACATAGTTTCCATCCTTATGGAACTTGTGGTCTAGTCAGGAACAGACTGATGGATGCACGGCTTGGATAATCAAAGTACAGTTAGGAATGTGTAAATGTAAGAACAGCCCCACTTACCAATTTCCATCCTTACAAAGCTATTAATTGTCTAGCTATTAAATGTTACAGCATCAGAGAAAGTACTTGGTGTAGAGGTCCCCAGCGAAGGAGGCTCCTGTGGTGTGGACATCTTGCAGGTGGCAGTTCTGTTCTACAGAGTCCAGTCCTGAGGTCTCTGGGAGACTAGGGGTTGCATGGGGCAGGAGGAGGGAGAAGTGTTGAGAAGGGAGAACCATTGCCCTGCAGGGCAGGCCTGGAAAATGAGCAGTAGGGATATTTCTGGGTGGTCAAGGAAGGATAGATCCTGTACTCAGCACTTGGGGAGAAGTGGGGAGAGAAGATGCAGAGAAGGAGAGGGGAGGCTGCTGAAGATACACGTTTCTGTGGTGTGGACAGCATTCCTTGGAGCTATCAGACCACCACATTGCAGTAGGGTAAATCCAATTATATTTGTATCTCTCTCTCCCCGGGCTAAAAATTGGGTTGCTTTTTAGACATGGTTTTATTTTTCATTTTCAACTACCAGTTTTTTTTTTTTTTCCTCTGACTTATAGCTGCTTTGGAGCTTAAAAGTACAGCTCCTGGGATGCGGCCAATGCATTTGCGTCACAACTGACAACCGCTATCCTAATCCCTTCATTACCAATGAGAGATTTGTTTTCCCAAGATTTCAATCTTAGCTAAGTGGAATATTTAATAGGGCTGCTGGTTTTTGTGGCTGTCCCTTCCTCCTTTGCTTACCAGGCTGGCCTAGGAGTCTACTGCAAAATCTTTGGGCTGGAGTTTAGTCTCCTGGCTGATCTTTCTGTAGCAATGCTGACCAGAACCTCGAAGCAGGTGGTGGTCCAAAGCCTTGCCCTTTATATGGTAATAAAGAATGAAATCAGGAACACTTGACAAGGTTTTCTGTTTCCACTCTGGTGTCCTGAAGCAGGACTTGTGAGCTGCCTCCACCCAGCCCTTTCCCCTTTATAACCTAGCAAACAACCCAAAAAACCAAACCAGTTGCCACTGAGTTGATTCCAACTCATGGCAACCCCATGTGTATCAGAGTAGAACTGTGCTGCCTAGGGTTTTCAATAGCTATTTTTTTGGAAGTTGATTGCCAGTTTTTCTTCCAAGGTGCCTCTAGGTGGGCTCAAACCTCCAACCTTTTGGTTAGCAGCCAAATGTGTTAACCGTTTTCACCACCACAGATCCAGAAATTCCCAGCTCTGGGGATCCTGATCAGTCAAAGTCAGCCTGCACATTGAATTCCTTGGTTTATGGTGATTAGTTCAGGAGTGAGCATCTGACCCTGTTGGTCTAATCAGAGGGAAGCCCAAGGCTATTGTTCAATGATTGAGGAAAGGGACGATCCAGCTCCTTGGATGTAAATGAAGATACATGGAGGCAGGAAGCTACTGACAGACAACTCATTACCGTGAGGACTTGAGGACAAAGACAACATGTTGAGACAGATCCAATGGCATCACAGAGAAACAGAGCTGCAGTTCTGGAGATGTCATAAATATCTGGATCTACCTACACTGTTCTACCTCTGCACTTTTCAGCTATTTGACAACAAGTCTCTTTCATTGTTTAAGCTAATTGTGTTATGTTTTCTGTGACCTGCCACTAAAAGCATCCTAAATGGGACTCTCTCCTACCAATTGATCTCCCACACAGTAGTCAGAGTGAGCATTTAAAAATACAAAGCTGATTTGTACCACTTTTGCTAGGGTCTTTTTAGTGGCTCCTTGTTCTACCTAGGATAAAACTACACTCTGGGACCCTATTTCTGGTAATTATGGTACGAAGAAGTCAGGTGATTTCCTTCTGAGAAAATAAATATTAAACTGATAAAATTATTGAGGACAATCATTTTAGAACATTGGAAAATGACCACAAACAGGCAACAACTTGAGATGAGTTTATTCATGAAAACTGCTACTGCAGTGGGTAAGGATGGTGATTTGCAGTCTTCATGACTGGAGGCATTCCCATTCCACCCATCTTGGGTGGTGAACACTTGTAACTTTACCAGCTGGACATAGCAGATTTGATTCAGGGAAGGTGACAGAGCAGCTATAAATTTAAGGGGGAGATTTTGGAAGTGAGACAGACAAAGAAGGGCACAGATAATACACTCTCCACACATCCCTGACTGCTAAACTATGCAGGCGTGCAGAAAACCCCAGGAAGCAAAAAATTAAAAGCCTGGGAGACATGGGAATTTACTGCACCTTTGAAAACATCCTCAATCCACATATAGCTTAGGCAGCAGAGGGTGGAAGACTTACTGGGTTGAAGTGTCTAAACGTAATATCTGCCCATATCATTGGCTGACTACAAAATTATGCAGGTGAAGGGGAAACTCTTAGGAGCCACCTCCTCGTCTCCCTCCCTCGCCAAATGAGCAGAGACATCAGTAGCTGTGGGTTGAAAGTGAGATAGATTTGTAGATTGAGTCCAGGCAAGTTAATTGTTTACCAAAACCAACAGCCCTCAGAAAAACAGAATTGAATCCAGAGTTACTATAACACATTATCTACAATGTCTGATTTTCAACCAAAAATTGCTAGACATAAAAAGGAAAAGGAAAACAGTTCCATATTCAGGGATGAAAAAAACCAGTCAACAGAAACTGACTGTAGGTGGGCTCAGGCATTACATTTAGCAAAGACTTCAAAGCAGCTATTAAGAATATATTCAATGAATTCAAGGAAAATATGTAAACAATAAACGAACAAATAAGGTATCTCAACAGAGACATGGAAAAAAGAGAAAAAAAGAAAAAGGAAATTCTCGACCTTAAAAGTACACGGACTGAAATGAAAAATTATTGAGATGAACTTAATTGAGATGCCAGAAGAAAGAATTGTTGAATTTGATAGAATAGAAATTATCTAATTCAAAGAACAGTGAGAAAAACACCTCATAGTCAAACCACTAAAAGCCAAAGGTAAAGAAAAAATCTTTAAAGGAGTAAAAGAAAAAATACACATTATACACAGAGGGAAAAGCAATACAATTTATTGCTGACTTATCACAGAATCAGTAGAAGCCAAAAGGCATTAGAATGACATATTCAAAGTACTGAAAGAAAGGAAGAAAGAAACACCTAACAAACAAACGATAACCAGTGAAATTCTCTTTCAAAAACAGAGGCAAAAATAAAGCTATTTCCAGATTTAAAGCAAAACAAAACAAAAAACCCAAGACAATTTTTTTGCTAGCAGATCTGCACTAAGAATTACAAGAAAGAAATGATATTGGTAACTTGGATGGTAACTCAGACACAGAAGCAAGACTGAAGAACACAAAAAATGGAAATGTGCATAAATATAAAATAGTAATAAATAATTTTTCTCATTTCTTCTCTTAATTTGTTTAAAAACCATATGGCTATATAAAGCAAATATTATAATACTGTATTATAGGACTTTAACATATATAGAGAGTAATATATATGACAACAACAGCATAAAAATAGCACAAAAAGGAATGGAGCTATACTAACGTACAGTTCCTGTGTTTTACTGGAAGTAAGTTAGTGTTAACTTAAATAGATTTTTCTAAATTAAAGATACATATTGTAATACATAAAATACTAAAGTAATGCAAAGAAATATAGCTAAAAAGCTAATACAAGAATTGAAATGGAATACTAAAACATATATGTTTAACCCAAAATAAGATAGTACAGGAGTAACAGAAATTAAAAAAGAGAGAGTGATGAGGCAAATAGAAAACAAATAGCAAAGTGGCAGACTTATATCCATAGGAATGAGTAGGAACTCCAGTTAAAAGGCAGAGATTGACAGGTTGGATAAAAAGAAAGTTACAACTATATGCTGCTTGTAAGAGATCACTTTAAATTTAAAGACATAAATAGTTTAAAGTAAAGAGATACAAATATATATTAGAGACAAATAGGACTATTTTATAATGATAAAAAGGTCAATACAAGAGAATGAGATAAAAAATCATAAAGGTATTTGTAGCTAGTAAGAGACCCAAAGCGCATGAAGTAAAAACTGAAAAATTTGAAAGGAGAAAAGGAAAATATCAACATTTATAGTTGGTGATTACAATACTTTTATATGAGTAGTTGATAGAACAAATACACAAAAAATTAGTAAGAATGTAGAAAACTTGAACATCATTGATGACAATGAAATTAACTTAGAAATCAATAACAAACAAAAGTGTGAGAAATGTCATATGGGAAAGTTAAATGACATACTTGTAAATAATGTCAAAGGAGAAATCACAAGGGAAGTTAGAAAATGTATCAAACTGAGTGAAAATGAGAGCATGACGTATTCAAATCTGTGAGATGTAACTAAAGCAGTGGTTAGAAGGAAATTTATAGCTTTAAATGCTTATGTTATAAAATAAGAAAGATCTAAAATCAGTGAATGAAATTTCTGTCATAGAAAACTAAAAAAGAAGAACAAATTAAATGCCAAGTAAGTAGAAGGAATGCAATAATAAAGTTCAGCATGGAAATCAATAAATAGAAAATGGAAAAACAATAGAGAAAAAGAATAAACCAAAAGCTGGTTATTTGCAAAGATTAATAAAATTAACAAACTTTCATCTAGACTGATAAAGTAAGGAAAAGAGAACACACAAATCACCAATTAAGAATGAAAGTGGGAACATCACTGTAGATCCTACAAACATTAAGTGGATAATAAAGAAATATTATGAACAATTTTATGCCAACAAATTTGACAACTTTGATGAAATGGACAAATTTATTGAAACACACAAATTACTAAAATCTACTCAAGAAGAAATAGAAAATCTGAACAGACATGTAAAGTTAAAAAAAAAAAAAGAAGAAGAAGAAATAAAAATAGTATTTAAAAACCTTTCCACAAAGAAAAGTCCAGGCCCAGATGACTTTACTGGTGAAATTTGTCAAACATTAAACAAATAACTATTAGCAATTCTATCAAAGTGTTTTAGAAAACAGAAGAGAAAGTAATTCCCAACTCATTTTATGAGGTCAGTATTAGTTCGATAACAAGTCAAACAAAGACATCATAATAAAGGAAAACTGCAGCTCAATATCCCTCATGAATATGATGCAAAAATCCTTAACAAAATATTAGCAACTCAAATCTAGAAATATATGCTGTTAATTGCTGTTGAGTTAGCTCCAACTCATGGAGACCCCACACACAACAGAATGAAATGCTGCTTGGTCTTGTGCCATCTTCATGATCGCCAGCATCCTCAAGTCCATTGTTGCCTTCCAACCTAGGGGGCTCATCTTCTAGCACTATATCAGATAATATTCTGTTGTGATCCGTAGGATTTTCATTGGCTAATTTTCTAAAGTAGACAGCAAGGACTTTCTTCCTACTCTGTCTTAGGAAGCTCTGCTGAAACCTATTCACCATAGGTGACTCTGCTGGTATTTGAAATACTAGTGGCATAGCTCCTAGCATCATAGCAACACGCAGGCCACCACTGTATGACACACCAACAGATGGGTGGTGGTTGTTGTTGTTCATAACAATTCCAATATTAATCCCTGCAGGATTTTCTTTGTTGTTGTTGTTAGGTGCTGTCGAGTTGGTTCCGACTCATAGTGACCCCATGTACAACAGAATGAAACACTGCCTGCTCCTGTGCCATGTTCACAATAGTTGTTATGCTCGAACTCAATGTTCCAGCCACTGTGTCAGTCCATCTTGTTGAAGGTTGTCCTCTTTTTTGTGGTATAGGTGGTGGAGCAATATATAAAAAGGATAATAAACCATGACCAAGTGGGATATATCCCAGGAATGAAAGTAATGTAATAGGCCACATTAATAAACAAAAATAAAAGAGAAAAACCATATGATCCTCTCAATAGATGCAGAGAATGTATTTGATAAAAACCAACACTCATACATGACAAAAACTCTCAGCAAACTAGGAATGAAAGGAAACTCCCTCAATTTGATAAAGGGCATCCATGAAAAACCTACTTAATGGTGAAACATTGAATGCTTTCCCCCAAAGATAGGTAACAAGATAAGGAAGTCCACTGTTGCCATTTCTATTCAATATTGTACTGGATGTCCTGCTGCTGTTAGTTGCCGTTGAGTGAATTCTACCTCATGGTGACCTTATATGTGTCAGGGTAAAACTGCTCCATAGGGTTTTCAGGGCTGTGAACTTTCAGGAGCAGACTGCCAGGCCTGTCTTCTGAGGTGCTTCTGGGTGGCTTCAAACAGCCAACATTTCGGCTAGTAGATGAGAGCTTAACTGTTTGTACCAATAATTTTACTTCTTCAATCAGGGTATGTGTTACTTCTTTTCTTGCTTTATTGCACCATTAGCAGATGATATAATCATGTACATAGAAATTCCTAATGAATCTATAAAAGAGCTACTAGGATTAATAAGTGAATTTAGCAAGGTCTTAGGATATAAGATCAATATGTAAAAATTAATTGTATTGCTATGTACTCCAAACCAAAAACAAACCCTATACCCATTGTTGCCATTGAGTTGATTCCGACTCATAGCGATGCTGTAGGTCAGTAGAACTACCCCATAGGGTTTCCAAGGAGTGGCTGGTGGACTCAAACTGCCAACCTTTTGGTTAGCAGCCGAGTTCTTTAACAAACAATCCTAAAATATAACAAAAAATAATTTCTTTCACAATAGAATCTAAAACTTAAAATAGTGAGGAATAAATTTAACAAAAGCTGTATAAGACCTGGGCTCTGAAATCTAAAACTCATTGCTGAAAGAAATTAAAGAAGACCTAAATAAAATGGCAGGACATACAATGTTTGTAGTCTGTGTTATGGATTGAATTGTGTCCCGCAAAAATGTGTGTCCACTTGGCTAGGCCATGATTCCCAGTATTGTGTGGTTGTCCACCATTTTGTGATCTGATGTGATTATCCTAAGTGTTGTTAATCCTAACCTCTATGATGTTAATGAGGCAGGATTAGAGGCAGTTATGTTAATAAGGTAGGACTCAATCTACAGGATTAGGTTGTATCTTGAGTCAATCTCCTTTGATAGAAAAGAGAGGACCTCATACCACCAAGAAAGAAGTGCTGGGAGTGGAGTGTCCTTTGGATCTGGGGTCCCTGCGCTGAGAAGCTCCTAGACCAGGGGAAGATTGATGACAAGGACCTTCCCCCAGAACAGAGAAATCCTTCCCCTGGGTCTGGTGCCCTGGATTCATACTTCTAGCCTCCAAGACTGTGAGAGAATAAATTTCTGTTTTTTAAAGCCATCAACTTGTGGTATTTCTGTTACAGAAGCACTAGATAACTAAGACAGTCTGGAAGACTCAGTATTATTAAGATGTTAAATTTCCCCAAATTCATCTATAGATTCATAACAATTCCAATATTAATCCCTGCAGGATTTTCTTTGTTGTTGTTGTTAGGTGCTGTCAAGTCGGTTCCAACTCATAGTGACCCTATGCACCACAGAATGAAACACTGCCCAGTCCTGCGCCATGCTCACAATCATTGTTGCAGCCACTGTGTCAATCCATCTTGTTGAGGGTCTTCCTCTTTTTTGCTGACCTTCCACTTTACCAAGCATAATGTCCTTCTCCAGGGACTGGTCCCTCCTGATAACATGTCCAAAGTATGTGAGACGAAGTCTTGCTATCCTTGCTTCTAATGAGCATTCTGGCTGTACTTCTTCCAAGACTGATTTGTTTGTTCTTCTGGAAGTCCATGGTATATTCAATGTTCTTCACCAACACCATAATTCAAAGGCATCAATTCTTCTTTAGTCTTCCTTATTCATTGTTCAGCTTTTACTTGCATATGAGGTGATTGAAAACCCCATGGCTTGGATGAGGCGCCCCTTAGTCCTTAAAGTGATGTCTTTGCTTCTTAACACTTTAAAGAGATGTTTTGCAGCAGATTTGCCCAATGCAATGCGTCCTTTGATTTCCTGACTATTGTTTCCATGGACGTTGATTGTGGATCCAAGTAAAATGAAATCCTTGACAACTTCAGTCTTTTCTTCATTTATCATGGTGTTGTTTATTGGTCCAGTTGTGAGGATTTTTGTTTTCTTTATGTTGAGGTGTAATCCATACTGCAGGCTGTGGTCTTTGATCTTCATCAGTAAGTGCTTCCTTCGAGTCCTCTTCACTTTCAGCAAACAAGATGGTGTCATCTCCATATCTCAGGTTGTTGTTGAGTCTTCCTCCAATCCTGATGCCCCATTCTTCTTCATACAGTGCGGCTTCTTGGGTTATTTGCTCAGCATAGAGATTGAATAAATATGGTGAAAGGATACAACCCTGATGCACACCTTTCCTGACTTAAAGCACACAGTATGTCCTTGTTCTTTTTGAATGGCTGCCTCTTGGTCCATGTACAGGTTCCTTATGAGCACAATTAAGCATTCTGGAATTTCTGTTCTTTGAAATGTTATCCATAATTTGTTATGATCCACACAGTTGAATGCTTTGCATAGTCAGTAAAGCACAGGTAAGCATCTTTCTGGTATTCTCTGCTTTCAGCCGAGATCCGTCTGACATCAGCAATGACATCCCTCATTCCATGTCTGCTTCTGAATCTGGCTTAAATTTCTGGCATTTCCCTGTCTATGTACTTGCTGCAACTGCTTTTGAATGACCTTCAGCAAAATTTTACTTGTGCTGTGATATTAATGATATGTTTTGATAATTTCTGCATTCTGTTGGATCACCTTTCTTTGGAATGGCATATATGTGGATCTCTTCCAGTCGTTTGCCAGGTAGCTGTCTTCCAAATTTCTTGGCATAGAATAGTGAGCACTTCCAGCACTGCATCCATTTGTTGAAACATCTCAGTTGGTATTCTGTCAGTTCCTGGAGGCTTGTCTTTTGTCATTCCCTTCAGTGCAGCTTGGACTTCTTACTTCAGTACCATTGATTCTTGATCATATGCTACGTCCTGAAATGATTGAATGTTAACCAATTCTTTTTGGTTACAGTGACTGTGTGTATTCCTTCCATCTTCTTTTGATACTTCCTGCATTGTTCAGTATTTTCCCCATAGAATCTTTCAATATTGCAACTCGAGGCTTGAATTTTTTCTTCAGTTCTTTCAGCTTGAGAAATGCAAGCTTGTTCTTCCTTCTTGGTTTTCTAACTCCAGGTCTTTGCACATGTCATTATAATACCTTACTTTGTCTTCTCGAGCTTCCCTTTGAAATCATCTGTTCAACTCTTTTACACTATCATTTCTTCATTTCACTTTAGCTACCCTATGTTCAAGAGCAAGTTTCAGAGACTCTTTGGACATCCACTTTGGTCTTTTCTTTCTTTCCTATCTTTTTGATGACCTTTTGCTTTCTTCATGTATGACGTCCTTGATGATATTACACAACTCGTCTGGTCTTCAGTCATTAGTGTTCAACGCGTCAAATCTATTCTTGAGATGTTCTCTAAATTCAGGTGGGATATACTCAAGGTTGTGCTTTGGCTGTCATGGACCTGTTCTAATTTTCTTCAGCTTCAACTTGAACTTAGATATGAGCAACTGATGGTCTCAGTCTGTTCCACAGTTGGCCCCTGGCCTTATTCTGATTGATGATATGAGCTTTTCCATTGTCTCTTTCCACAGATGTAGTCAGTTTGATTCCTGTGTATTTCATCTGGTGAGGTCCACGTGTATAGTCACTGTTTATGTTGATGAGAAAAGATATTTGCAATGAAGAAATCACTGGTCTTGCAAAATTCTATCATGCAATCTCTGGCATCGTTTCTATCACCAAGGCCATATTTTCCAACTACTGATCCTTCTTCTTTGTTTCCAGCTTTTGCATTTCAATTACCACTAATTATCAGTGCATCTTGATTTCATATTTGATATATTTGAGACAGCAGAAGTTGGTAAAAATCTTCAGTTTCTTCATCTTTGGCCTTAATGGTATGTAAATTTGAATAATAACTGGTCTTCCTTGTAGGCATGTCGATATTATCCTATCACTGACAGCATTGTACGTCAGGATAGATCTTGAAACATTCTCTTTGATGATGAATGCCAACACTATTCCTCTTCAATTTGTCATTCCCTGCATAGTAGACCATATGATTGTCTACTATGGTCTACTACTTGGGTAAGCTGAGATTTTTAGAAAGGATACAAAAAGCAAGAATCTTACAAGAAAACAATTGATCAATTAGACTTTGAAAGTAAAAAATGAAAAGGCAATCCATGAATTGGGAGAAAATATTTGCAAAACATACATCTGATAACTTGTATGGAGAATATATAAAGGACTCTTACGACTCAATAAGAAAAATAACCCAATAAAAATGGGCAAATGATTTGAAGAGATACTTCATATGAATGGTCAGTAAGCACACACAAAGATGTGCAACATCTTTGGTCTGTGGGAAATGCAAATTAAAACCATGAGAAACCTCTACAAACCCAGTAGAATAGCTCAAATTAAAATGATTTAAACTACCAAGTGTAGACAAGAATGTGGAACAATCAGAACACTCACACACTGCTGGTGGGAATGCTAAATGGTTGAAACAACAGTTTTTTAGTTTCTTCCATAGTTAAATATAATCTTACCGTACGATCTAGCAATTGCACTCCTAAGTATGTACCCAAGAGAAGTGAAAATGTATGTCCACACAAAAAATTGTACATGAATGCTCATAGCAGCATCATTCATAGAAGCCTGAAAATGGGAACAACCCAAGTATCCATTAATTGGTGCATGAACAAGCAAAATATCACATATTTGTACAATGGAACAGTACTCAGCAATGAAAAGGGAACAGATTGCTGATCCATGCAACAACATGGATGAATTGAAGAGTACCATGCTGAGTGAAAGAAGCCAGGCATAAAAGACTACCTGCTGTATGAAATCCATTTTTATTAATTCTAGAAAAGGCCAAACTGTAGTGTCAGAAATCAGGCCAGTGGTTGCCTGAGGTAGGGTAGGGATTTGTATTGAACTCAAAAGGGCATCAAGAAAGTTTTGGGGGTGTTGGAAATGTTCTAAAACTTAGTTGTTGCATGACACTATACATTTGTCAAAACTAACTGAACTAAACAATTAAAATGGATGCATTTTTTTCATATGTAAATCATACCTCAATAAAGCTTAAAAAGAAAAAAAAAGGAAAAAGACTAGCCTGGCCTACAAGGGTCTACATACAAGATCCTGACTGCTTCTTTCCCCCCGGCCTTACCCCACTTCTCCCTTCACTCCTTTTGTTCTGGCCTCGATGGTCTTCTGGTCCCTGTAACCCAGCAGGCTCTTTACTGCCTCAGGGCCTTTGCCTAAACTGTTTCCTTTGCCTGGAACACTCTTTCCTCCCACTCTTCACTTAGCCCCCTTCTGACCAGTTGCTGTTGAGTCGACTTCGACTCCTGGTGACCCCATGCATCTCAGAGTAGAATTGCGCTCCACAGAGTTTACAATGGATGATTTTTTTCAGACATAGAGTGCCAGACCTTTCTTCCAAGGCGCCTCTTGGTGTACTCGAACCTCCAACCTTTTGGTTAGCAGCTGAATGCGTTAACTGTTTGCACCACCCAGAGATTCCTAGCAGAGATTAGAACCTAGGATTCCAGGTGCTTTTTTCAAAACTCTTTTTACATCAGTGCATCATCTCTGTTCCTCAGATGGTCTATAAATTCAGGTAAGATATATTCAAGGTCATATTTTGGCTCTCGTGGACTTGCTCTAATTTTCTTCAACTTCAACTTGAATTTTCATAGGAGCAATTGACGGTCTGTTTCACAGTCAGCCCCTGGCCCTATTTTGACTGATGATATTGAGCTTCTCCATTGTCTCTTGACAGGTGTAGTTGATTTGATGCCTGTGTATTCCATTTGGCAAGGTCCATGTGTATAGTTGCCATTTATGTTGTTGAAAAAAGGTATTTGCAATGAAGAAGTCATTGGTCTTGCAAAATTCTATCGTGATCTCCGGCATCATTTCTATCACCAAGGCCTTATTTTCCAACTACTGATCCTTCTTCATTTCCAACTTTTGCATTCCAATCACCACTAATTATCAATGCATCTTGATTGCATGTTTGATCAATTTCAGTCTGCAGAAGTTGGTGAAACCCTTAAGTTTCTTCATCTTTGGCCTTAGTGGTTGGTTTGTAAATTTGAGTAATAGTTGTTTAATTCGTCTTTCTTGTAGGCATATGTATATTATCCTATAACTGATAGCACTGTACTTCAGGATAGACCTTGAATTGTTCTTTTTGACAATGACTGCAATGTCATTCCTCTTCAGATTGTCATTCCTGGCATAGTAGACCATATGATTGTCTGATTCAGAATGGCCAATACCAGTTCATTTCAGCTCACTAATGCCTAGGGTATTGATCTTTACACATTCTGTTTCATTTTTGATGACTTCCAATTTTCCAAGATTCATACTTCATAAATTCCACGTTCTGATTATTAATGGATGTTTGCAGCTGTTTCTCCTTATTTTGAGTCGAGCCACATCAGCAAATGAAGATCTGAAAGCTTGACTCTATCCACGTCATTAAGGTCGACTCTACTTTGAGGAGGCAGCTCTTCCTCAGTCTTATTTTGAGTGCATTCCAACCTGAGGGACTCATGTTTGGGCATTATATCAGACAGTGAGTGTTCCTATGTTATTCGTAAGGTTTTCACTGGCCAATTTTTTTTCAGAAGTAGACTGCCGGTTCCTTCATCCTACTCTGTCTTAGTCTGGAAGCTGTGCTGAAACCTGTCCACCATGGATGACCCTGTTGGTATTTGAAATGCCAGTGGCATGGCTTCCAGCATGACAGCAACATGCAAGCCCCACAGTACGACAAACTGACAGATGCATGGTGGCTGCTTTTCTTTTTAGAACAGCCCTGGAATTCTTGATCACAGGAATCAGTGTTAGTCTTTCTTTCAGAAAATAAGCATTTGCTTTTCTACTCAAAACTCTTATCAAAATAAATTCTCAGGGATGGAGTGCTGTTGAAAATCTGGGGGTCCTCCATTTTTGTCTGTTATCCCAGGCTTAACACCTAATTTGGCTCACTCACGTCTTCATAATGGGCTTCTGTTGTTTTTGCCTGCCCAGCGCTCCTTCCCTCTTCTTCTGGGAACAGCCATTTGTTTTTCCCGGGGGAACTGCCACTCTCTAGAGGAGCAAAACCAATGAAATGTATATGTGTAAATATATATAGAGAGATTTAATTCAAAGAAATGGCTCAAGCAGTTGTGGAGACTGTCAAGTCCCAAATCTGTCGGTTAGGTGTCAGGCTGGAGGCTTCTCCTGACTCATGTGGTTGCGGTGGCTGAGGAATCCAAAATTGTCAGGTCAGACGGCAGGATGCTGGCTCACGTCCCAAGAACCAGAGGTCAGATGATAACCAGCCAGATGCAGGAATTGGAGCTGGAAACTTGCTAGGCATGCAAATTCTCCAGCCTTATCTTAGACCTGCTAAATCAGACTCTCTGGGGCCTGAGTTTTAGCATGCCATCCAGGTGATTCTGATGCATGTTCAAGTCTGAGACCCAGTGCAGTATTTTTCAGCTGTAATGCAAATCATGTGGGGATCTTGTTAAACTGCCAGTTCAGATTCGGTAGGTCTGGGTATGGCTGAGATTCTGCATTTTTAACAAGCTCCCAGGCAATGCTGATGCTGCTAGTTGGAGGACCCTTAGTTAAGGAGTGAGAGCATGGAGTACTCACCCAATACTTGGCATATAAACCAAAAAAACCAGTGGACATTGAGTCAGTTTCAACACGTGGCAATCCCATGTGTGTCAGAGTAGAGCTGTGCTCATAAGGTTTTTTTTTTTTTGAGCATTTTATTGTGGTTTAGGTGTAAGTTTACAGAGCAAATTAGTTTCCCATTCAACAATTTATACATAGCTTGTTTCATGACATTGGTTGCAATCCCCTCAATGTGTCAGCACTCTCCCCACTTCTTCCCTGGGTTTCCTGTTTCTGTTCACCCAGCTTCCCTGCCCCTTCCTGCTTTCTGGACTTTGCTCTTGGGCAAACACTGCCCTTTTGCTCTGGCATGGTTGATTGTTCTGAGGTGCACCTTCCTAACGGGATGTTATTGTTCCCTTTATAGGCCTGTCTGTTGTTTGACTGAGAGGTGATCTCTGGGAGTGGATTCAGTTCCAGGTTTGAAGGGTATCTAAGGGCCATAGTCTTGGAGGTTCCATCAGTCTCTATCAGACCAGTAAATCTGGTCTTTTTTATGAATTTGAATTTTTTTCTACATTTTTCTCCCCCTCTATCTAGGACCTTCTATTGTGATCCTGGTCAGAGTGGTCGGTAGTTGGTAGTTGGGCACTATCTAATTCTTCTGGTCTCAGGCTAGTGGAAGTTGTGGTTCATGTAGTCCATTAGTCCTTTGGACTAATTGTTTCCTTGAGTCTTTGGTTTTCTTCATTTTTCTTTGGTCCAGGCAGAAGGAGACCAATAGTTGTATCTTAGATGGCTACTCTCAAGCTTTTAAGACCCTAGTCGCTACTCACCAAGGTAGGATGTAGAACATTGTTTCTCACTCGGCTGCTAACTGAAAAGTCGGCAGTTCAAACCCACAAGTGGCTCCACAGGAGAAAGATGTGGCAGTCTGCTTCCATAAAGATTATAGGCTTTGGAAACCCTATGGGGCAGTTCTACTCTGTCCTATAGGGTCACTATGAATCAGAATTGACTTGATGGCAGTGGGTTTGGTTTTTTCATTTATGACAATTGACCTAAATGTCCCCCGAGACTATGGTCCTAAGCCTTCAAGTTCAGTGCTTCAGTCTCTTGAGGTGTTTGGTTATGGCTAAGAAACTTTCATGACATTGTCCCCTGTGTGATATATACATGTATATATTTGCTGTATGTAAAAATATGTATGTAGAAATGTCTACAAACCTATATATGCTTGTGGATGCACTCCCATGAGCCATCTCACACCTGTCTAGCTTACGTATCTGCCTATATAGCTACTTGTAACTTGTTGTCTGTTATTACTGTTGTTGCTGGATTGAATATGTAATAGAGTTTACCATTGCCTATTACTCTTGGGCACCTCTCAGTGTCTTCCTTTGCCTTGGTCATGTTGTGATGACTTCCCCCATATGGTGTATTAGCTTTCCTTTCACCAAAGTTAATACGTGTCTACTATCTAGGTAATGATTTTCCCTCCTTCCACCTCCCATCCCTGGTAATCATCAATGAATGTTTATTTCTGTGTGTAAACAATTCTTGACTTTTTATAACAGTGATATCATGCAATAATTGTCGTTTTGTGATTGATTTATTTCACTCAACATAATGTCCTCCAGGTTCATCCATGTTGTGAAATGTTTCATGGATTCATTGTTATTCTTTAACATTGTGTAGTATTCCATTGTGTGTATGTACCATAGTTTGTTTATTCATTCATCCACCGACGAGCACTTAGGTTGTTTCCAACTTTTTGCTATTGTGAATAGTGCTGTAATAAACATGGGTGTGCATATGTGTATTCATGTCATAGCTCTTATTTCTCTAGGCTATATACTGTCTTAGTTATCTAGTGCTGCTATAACAGAAATACCTCAAGTAGATGGCTTCAAGAAATAGAAGTTTATTCTCTCACAGTCTAGGAGGCTAGAAGTCCAAATTCAGGGCGTCAGCTCCAGGGGAAGGCTTTCACTCTCTGTCGACTCTGGAGGAAGGTCCTTGTCATCAATCTTCCCCTGGATGGGGAGCTTCTCAGCACAGGGACACGCTGCTCCTGGCACTTCTTTCTTGGTGGTAATGAAGTCCTAATGTCTCTCTGCTTGCTTCTTTCTTTTATATCTCAAAAGAGATTGACTTTAGACAA
This sequence comes from Trichechus manatus latirostris, assembly GCF_000243295.1. Taxonomy (NCBI): domain Eukaryota; kingdom Metazoa; phylum Chordata; class Mammalia; order Sirenia; family Trichechidae; genus Trichechus; species Trichechus manatus. Next base: position 1,513,525 of record NW_004444138.1, on the reverse strand, counting down.
AACCTAATCTTGTAGATT
>NW_004444138.1:1468842-1513407 GCF_000243295.1 Trichechus manatus latirostris | reverse complement strand
CCTAATTAACATCATAGAGGTAGGATTTACAACACATAGGAAAATCACATCAGATGACAAAATGGTGGACAATCACACAGTACTGGGAATCATGGCCTAGCCAAATTGATACACATTTTTGTGGGACACAATTCAAACCATAACATATACCTAGGAGTGAGATTGCTGGATCATATGGTATTTTTATTTTTAGCTTTTTAAGGAAGTGCCATACTGCTTTCCACAGTGGTTGTACCTTTCAAATTTCACCAGCAGTGTATGAGAGTTCCAATCTCCCCATAACCTCACCAGCATTTGTTGTTTTCTGTTTTTTTTTTTTGATTAGTGCCATTATTGCTGGGGTGAGTTGGTACCTCATTGTAGTTTTGATTTGCATCTCTCTGATGACTAATGGGGAAATCCTGGTGGTGTAGTGGTTAAGAGCTACGGCTGCTAACCAAAAGGTCAATAGTTCGAATCCACCAGGGGCTCCTTGGAAACTCTATGGGGGAGTTGTACTCTGTCCTATAGGGTCACTATGAGTCAGAATTGACTCAACAGCAATGGGTAATGACTAATGATCACGAGCGTCCCTTCATGTGTTTGTTGGCTGCCTGAATGTCTTCTTTGGTGGGGTGTCTGCTCATGTGCTTTGCCCACTTTTAAATTAGATTGCTTGTCTTTTTGTTGTTGAGGTGTGGAAGTTTTCTATAAATTTTAGAGATTATTCCCTTGTCCAATATATCATTGCCAAATTTTTTTTTCCCAGTCTGTGGGTTCTCTTTTTACTCTTTTAGCTAAGTCTTTTGATGCACATAAGTATTTAATTTTTAGGAGGTCCCAGTTGTCTAGTTTATCTTCTACTCTTGGTGCATTTTTAGTTATGTTTGATAATCTACTACTTATGCCCAAAATTAGGGCCCCTAGGTTTGTCCTATTTTTTCTTGCATGATCTTTATAGTTTTTAGGTTTTACATTTAGGTTTTTGATCCATCGTGAGTTAGTTTTTTGTGTATGGTGTGAGGTAAGAATCCTGTTTCATTTTTCTGTAAATGGATATCCAGTTTTGCCAGCACCATTTGTTAAAGAGAATATCTCTTCCTCCTTTAATGGATTTTGACACTTTGTCAAAGATCAACTGTCCTTAGATGGATAGATTTACTTCTGGGTTGTCAATTCTGTTCCATTGGCCTATGTGTCTATCATTGTATCAGTACTAGGCTGTTTTGACTACCTTGGCTGTGTAGTAGACTCTGAGATTAGGAAGCGTGAGGCTTCCTACTTTGTTGTTCTTCTTCAGTAATGCTTTGCTTATCTGGGGCCTCTTCCTTTTCCATATAAATTTAATGATTAGTTTTTCCATCTCGTTAAAGAATGTTGTCAGAATTTGGATTGGGTCTGCATTATATCTATAGATTGTTTTGAGTAGGATTGACATTTTAATAATATTAAGTCCTCCTATCTGTGAACATGATATGTTTTTCCATTTATATAGGTTTCTTTTGGTTTTTTACAGTAGTGTTTTATGGTTTTCTTTGTATTTTAAGTCTCTGGTTAGATTTATTCTGAAGTATTTTATACTTTTGTGGGCTATTGTAAATGGTATTGTTTTCTTGATTTCCTTTTTTGGAGTTCTCATTGTTAGTGTAGAGAAATTCGACTGATTTTTTAATGCTAATCTTGTACCCTGCCTCTTTGCTGAATCCTTCTGTTAGTTCCAGTAGCTTTCTTGTAGAATATCTGGAATTTTCTCTGTATAGGATCATATCATCTGCAAATAGGGATAGTTTTACTTCTTCCTTGCCAATTTGGATGCCTTCGCTTCCCCTTTCTTGCCTTATTACTCTAGCGAGAACTTCCAGTACAATATTGAATAAGAGTGGTGATAAAGGGTGTCCTTGTCTGGTTCCAGTTCTCAAGGGGAATGCTTTCAGTCTCTCTCTGTTGAGAATAATGTTGGCTGTTGGTTTTGTATATATGCCTTTAATTTTGTTGAGGAATTTCCCTTCTATTCCTATTTTGCTGAGAGTTTTTATCAGGAATGGTGTTGGATTTTATCAGATGCCTTTTCTGCATCAATTAATATGATCATGTGGTTCTTTTCCTTTTTTTTTCTTTATGTGGTAGATTATGTCGATTGATTTTCTAATATTGAACCATCCTTGCATACTTAGTGTAAATCTCACTTGGTCATGATATATTATTATTTTTTTTGACATGCTGTTGGATACTACTGGCTAGGATTTTGCTGAGATTTTTTTCCAACTGTATTCCTGAGGGATATTGGCCTATAATTTTCTTTTTTAGTGGTATCTTTGCCTGGTTGTGGTATCAGGGTTATGCTGGATTCATAGAATGAATTCAGGAGCATTCCATCTTTTTCTATTTTCTGGAATAGTTTGAGTAGAATTGGTGTCAGCTCTTCTCTGAATGTTGGTAGAATTCTCCAGTGAAGAGTTTGTTCTGTTGTAACAGTCACTCATCTCATTTCTTATTTGTGTTATTTGCATCTCTCCTTCTTTTCCTTTGTCAGTTTGTTGATTTTATTGATCCTTTTAAAGAACCAACTTCTAGTCTTGTTGATTCTTTCTATTGTTTTTCTTTTTTCTGTTTTATTTATTTCTTTTCTTATCTTTATTATTTCCTTTCTTCTGTGACTGTGGCCTTCTTTTGCTGACTTTTTTATTTATTGGAGTTGTAGGGTTAAGGTGTTGATTTTGGCTCTTCTTTTTTGATGTGTGTGTTTATTGCTATGAATTGACCTCTGAGCACTGCTTTGTTGTGTCTCAAAGGTTTTGGTGTGCTGTGTTTTCATTCTTGGAATTTTTTTTTGTTGTACTTTAGATGAAGATGTACAGAACAAACTAGCTTCTCATTAAACAATTAGTACATATATTGTTTTTCGAAACTGGTTACTAACCCCACGACATGTCAACACTCTCCCTTCTCAACCTTGGGTTCCCTATTACCAGCTTTCTTGTCCCCTCTTGCCTGCTAGTCCTCACCCCTGGGCTGGTGTGTCCCTTTAGTCTTGTTTTGTTTTACGGGTCTGTCTAATCTTTGGATGAAGTGTTAACCTCAGGAGTGACTTCAGTACTGAGCTAAAAGGGTGTCTGGGGGCCACACTCTCGGGGTTTCTCCAGTCTCTGTCAGGCCAGTAAGTCTGGTCTTGTTTTGTGAGTTAGAATTTTGTTCTACATTTTTTTCCAGCTCTGTCCAGAACCCTCTATTATGATCCCTGTCAAGAGCGGTTGATGGTGATAGCCAGGCACCATCTAGTTGTGCTGGACTCAGTCTGGTGGAGGCTGTGGTATTGTGGTCCATCAGTCCTTTGGACTAATCTTTCCCTTGTGTCTTTAGTTTTCCTCATTCTCCTTTGCTCCTGAAGGGGTGAGACCAGTGGAGTATTTTAGATGGCTGCTCACAAGCTTTTAAGACCCCAGATGCTACTCACCAAAGTAGAATGTAGAACATTATCTTTATAAACTATGTTATGCCAGTTGAGCTAGATGTTCCCTGAGAACCATGGTCCCCACAGCCCTCAGCCTAGTAATCTGATCCCTCAGGGAGTTTGGATGTGTCTATGGAGCTTCCATCATCTTGCCTTGTACAAGTGGTACTGGCTTCCCCAGTATTGTGTAATGTCTTATCCTTCACCAAAGTTACCACTTATCTATTGTCTATTTAGTGTTTTTTATATCATTTTTTATTTCTTCTATTATCCAGTGGTTTTTAAGCAGGGTGTTATTCAGTTTCCATGTATTTGATTTTTTCCCTTGTTCTTCCTGTTATTGTTTTCTAACTTTATAGCATTGTGATCAAAGAAGATGCTTTGTATTATTTCAATGTTCTTGAATTTACTGAGGCTTGCTTTGTGGCCTAGCATATGGTCTATTCTGGAGCATGATTCACGTGTGCTGGATAAGAGTGTGTACTGTGCTGTTGTTGGGTAGAGTGTTCTGTACATGTCTGTGAGATCAAGGTGGTTGATTGTGTTGTTTAGATCTTCTGTATCTTTGTTGAGTTTCTTTCTAGTTGTTCTGTCCTTCATTGAAAGTGGTGTGTTAAAGTCTTTTTCTATTATTGTGGAGTTGACCATTTCTCTTTTCAATTTTGTTAGAGTTTGTTTTATTTATTTTGGAGTTCTGTCATTAAGTGCATACTACCTCTTGGTGATACGAGGCTCCCCTGTCTCTCTGCTTGTCTCTTTTATATCTCAGAAAGGATTGGCTCAAGACACAATCTAATCTTGTAGATTGAGTCCTGCCTCATTAACATAACTGCAGCCTATCCCACCTCATTAACATCATATAGGTAGGATTTACAGCACATTGTAAAATCACATCAGATGACAAAATGGTGGACAATCACACAATACTGGAAATCATGGCCTAGCCAAATTGATACACATATTTTTTGGGGACATAATTCAATCCATGACACATGGTGATTTGCTTTGAGGTCTATCCTTTATGGGGTTTGTTGAGCTTCTTGGATGGATATCCTCTTGTCTTTCATGATATTAGGGAAGTTTTCTGCCAGAAAATCTTCAGAAATTTTCTCTGTGCTTTTTTTGGTCTCTTCCTGTTCTGGAATCCTGATTATGCATAAATTATTCTTCTTGATAGTGTCCCACATAACTTGTAGGCTTTCTTCATTCTTTTTTCGATTATTCCTCTAACAAATTCATATCAAGGGATTTGTCCTCTATTTTACCGATTCTGTCTTCCATTGATTCAATTCTACTCCTTTGCCCTTCCATTCTGTTATCTATTTCTGAAATTTCAGTATGATCTTCTGGATTTCTAGTTGCTGTTTTGTATGGTTTCTAATTGTCTATTTATTTTGCCATTTTTTCATTTTCCTGAGTTCATTTTCTAGAGTTTTGTCTGAGTTTTCCTTGATTTCTTTGAGGAGCCTAAATGTAAGTCTTTTGAATTCCTTATCAGGTAGCTCGATTACCATTTCTTCCTCAGGAAGGTTTTCTGGTCTTTTATCTTGGTCAGTTGTTTGAGCTATCTTGTCCTGTTTTTTTATGTGATTTGATATTGTCTGTTATCTTCAAGGCATTAAGGTGTTATTATATTTATTGATTGATTGTATGTTTGCTTCACTTTGATTTTTTGTTTTGATATATCCTGGTTGGTGGGGCTTGAGTGCTATGCTGGTCTCTGGTCTGGCAGCAGTGGTGTGTTTGCCACCTTTCTCCTGGTCAGGGGGCAATGGCTGGTAGTGTGAGTGTGGGTCTCTGTTGGTCATGCAGGGTGGTTGAGGGTGGACTGGGCAGGGACCGCTGCATGTGAGTATACCTGACTCTGGATGCTAATGGGAGGGGCAGGGTGATGTGGGCAACTAGGTGCTTGGAGGGGTGTTCCCTGCCACTAGGGCTGGTTGGGTGTGGGCTGGTGGGGGCAGGCTCGCAGCCAGGCATGGGCACAAGGTGCTCCCCTTGACTCTGGCTGGGTTGGTGGGGGCTGGCAGGCAAACAGTCATGTGTGCAGGGCTCTCCCTGCAGCCCTGTGCTGGGTGGACGGGGGCCAGCAGGATACTGGGAGAGTGTGCAGTGTGCTCCCTGTGACTTGGACTGGGTGAGTAGGGCCCAGTAGGCATCTGGGCATGTGTACGTGGCACACTCTGTGACTCAGGCTGGGCAGATGGAGAATAGTGGATGACTAGGCGAGTGCCTAGGGTGGTCCTCATGGCCAAGGCTAGGTGGGTGGGGGCTTGTGGGCAATCAGTTGCATGCACAGGGCATTCCCCTCAGCTTCGGCTGTGTGGCCAAGGTGGGGAGGTGTTGTGGGTGAGGCTAGGCTGGGTGAGCTCACACCTCAACAGGCAAGAGATAAGGGTGTGGGGGTCCTCATGCTGCTACTCACCAGGGAAGTGGAGTGATGTGGAACATGCTTCTCTGGTCACTGGTCAGTTTCCAGGGCACCTTCTGCTGGCTGCAGCCAGCAATCAGGACATGGGCCTGACCAAGTGCAAGGAGGGCGGATGCTGCCCATAGTCCAGTTGGGTGGGGGATCTCTTGCTGACCCTCTGGGTCTACCACTCTGTGTGCAACACCCACGCTAATGGTCAGGAACCACCACTGCTGAGTAGTCCTTCCTCTGGGTCTTGGCTCCCTCACTGCTCTGTGGACTCCAGGCTCTGTGGAGCTCCCACCCTCCTTCTTGTACTTTTCTTTGTTAGATCCAGTTTATGTTCTACTCATCTTGGTTCACTGCAGGCACATCTACACAGCTTCTCTGTCTCCTAGTGGGGATTCCATGGAGTTGCCGTCCTGTGCTCCTCTCCAAGATTGCTGCTGAGTTTGTCTCAAGATGCCACGTTGTACCAGGCTGGCTGGTCAGACACCTCTGCTCTGTACCTCTCCTCATTCGATGATTTTACTCAGTTCCTTTTTCCAGGCAGTGTTCTATTTAATTCTTTATCTTTCCATTTGGTGCTCACAGTTCCAGGATTGCCATCTGAGTCTATTTCACTTGGTTTCTTGGGTCTTTGGTGTAGAGGGGTGGCATGGTGCATCTGACTAGTCTGCCACCTTGACTCTTCCTCCTACATAGGGTTTTCAATGGCTGATTTTTTTGGGAAGTAGATGACCAGACCTTTCTTCTGAGGCACCTCTGGGTGAACTTGAACCTCCAAACTTTCAGTTAGCAGCCGAGTGCTTTAACCATTTGTACCACCCAAGGATTCCAATTGGCATATAGTAGATGCTTAGTAAGTTTCTGTTGAATTCAGGGCTTTGACCTCCTGCTGAGAATTTACATTTCCACCGGAGATATACTGAATTAGAATCTACATTTTAACAAGACCCCCAGGTGATTCTTGTTACATTTGGAAATGCAACATGGGACAGTTCCAATGATTACACACCATAAACAGTAAAAACGAATTGTGCTGGCTTCTCTTTACAGAAAATCTTAAAAGTCACTGGAAAACATTTGAACAGCAGTCTCTTGTTACTGCAAAAAATTCAGGTAAATTATATGGGCTGGAAGGAATATACGCTTTAGCTCCCTCAGGCATTTGTAGTTCACTTACTCCTGGGCAAAAGTTAAGGAAGCTGGGATAGAAGTAAGAATTTCTTTACCACATCAGTGGACTACATTTTCTTAAGTCCTACTATGTACTCCATCAAGATTATTTGATGTCAGTGTTCCTAAATCAAATTTCTCTGCACTTAGAAGTGGTACTGCAACTTCATAATACCTTTAGGGGTGCAAGAGTGTTAAAATAGTGCAAAATATACAAGCCATATATTACTACAGAGATCCCTGGATGGTGCAGTTTGTGCTCGACTACTAACCCAAAGGCTGGTGGCTTGAACCCACCCGGCAGTGTCATGGAAAAAGGCCTGACAATCTGCTTCTGTAAAGATTACAGCCAGGGAAACCCTATGGAGCAGTTCTACTCTATAACACAAGGTTGCCGTGAGTCAGAACTGACTCGATGGCAATTTTTTTATGTTACTATAGAATGTACAATCAAGTAGCTTGGAAGTTTTCTTCTAGGTTGACTTATGGACATGTTTAAGCAACCTTTGGTCACAAGGGGGCAGTATTGCTTAACAAAGATTCCTTTCTGCTGCTGGAGACCCTGACGTTTATAATCTGCTCTCTTCTAAATATGTCATTGTATTTGCCAATCAAATACTACTCTTTTTTGTTCTTACATCTACAAGGACTCTTAAGCAATTAAAAACACACCAAAGAACTCTGTATGCATTGGACCGTTTAAAACATCTGTTGATTGTTTTAAAATATATTTTTAAGAATTTCCTTTTTTGCTTAGTTTTTTTTTTTTTTTTAAAAAATAAGACTCCAGCTTATTATTACCAAAGATGAAAAAGCAATTCTTGCCTGAGAAGACACTGTACTTCGTCAGCAGTGCTGGAGTATTCAGCCTTGGGGATATGAATATACTTAGATTCAGGAGGTTTTGTTCTCTGAGGAGAAATTGATCTGTGCAGAAACCTATTGATTTAGAAACTCGAGATTGTGTTATTTCAAATGTTTCAGTGGTTGCCTCAGTTACTTCTCCGTGGAAATCGTCCCTAGTTGAAAGAACCGTCGAGAGCTCTTCAAGATCACAGCTAATGATTTTAAGTCCTATCAATCCTCAGGTGTTTCAAGTTTAGTTCATCAATGTTCTGAGTCCTGTGGAATTCTTCCTCATGTTGGTCTAAATGTGTCCCCTCTTATGTTGTTACTTGCTGTCAAGTCAGCTCCAGCTCATGGCGACCCCGTGCACAATAGAACGAAACATTGCCGGGTCCTGCACCATCTTCACGACTGTTGGTACGCTCGAGTCCATTGTTGTGGCCACTGCGCATTTTGAATGCCTTCCAACCAAAAGGGCTCATTTGCCAGCACTGTATTGGACAATACTCTGTTGTGATCTGTAGGGATTTCACTGGCTAACTTTCAGAAGTAGATCATCTTTCTTTCTAGTCCCCTGTTATATTATTACTCTTATTGTAACTGAGGCCACGCGGACTTCTCCACTGTCTTTTTTTTTCAGTGTCTTACCTAAAAGTTGTTGTAATGCAAATATTTTTCTTACTCCATCGAGCCATTTATCTGCTGTGTGCTGTTCCAACTGGCACCCACTTAACAAGCTTTCCTTCTTTTGTTAATTGAGGCAGCTGTGGCCTCAGCTCCAGATACTCATTTCCCCTCCCCCGTATGGTTTCCATATGTGACCCCACGTGCTCTCACTGGCCACCTTGGAGGAGGTGGGCCTCCCAGGTGCCCTCTCTGGAACAATAAATTGTCTTGCGTCTACTGAATTTCCTCTCAGCAGCCTTCTCTGCCTTCGCACTCGGCCACACTTCAGGGCAATCAAAGTCCGACCAGCAGAGGATCCTGGCAGGTTTTATTCGGCACTTCTGTTGACTGAGGAAGTTGAACCCACTATGTCCAATGCAGAACTTTCTTTTTTTCTGGGTGACCAGCTGCAGTGTTCTCTCTGGTGTCTTCCAGTCAGCTTGCTGAGAGCTTTCTTCTTTGGGCAGAAGCCATTAAGACTTCCCGTGGACAGCTGGGAGATAAATTCTAGGACACACTGGATTTAGTCTCCAAGAAGAGAGAGACAATTTGAAATCAAGGTGTGATGAAAAGTGTGGGTAAAATTTCAGCAGGAGCTTAATGTTATTTCTGGATATTTCTTGGAACAAGTACATAGGGGCAGTGGTGGTTCAGAGGTAGAATTCTTGCCTTCCATTCAGGAGACCTGGGTTTGATTCCTGGCAAACGCACCTCATGCGTAGCCACTACCCGTCTGTCAGTGAAGGCTATGATGCGTGTTGCTCTGATACTGAACAGGCTTCAGCGGAGCTTCCAGACTGACAAACTAGGAAGAAAGACCTGGCAATCTGCTTCCAAAAATCAGTCAATGAAAACCCTATGGATCACAAGGGTCTGATCTGTAACTGATCATGAGGATGGCACAGGACTGGGCAGCATTTTGTTCCATTGTGCATGGGGTCGCCATGAGCTGGGGACCGACTTGACAGCAGCTAACAATAACAGCAGGTGCTTCGTAAGGCACAGTGTCAAGTCCCAAGGACCCAGAGATGAGCAGGCTCAGCCCTGCCCTGCACTCCACAAGCTGACATTGCAGGGCTCTAGACAAACACAGAACTGAACCCCCAAAGCTCCATGTGCTTAGAGTAGGCTGGCATGGCGAGTTTGGATGGGGGCGACTGGCTTGGCCTGGAGAGGTCAGAGTTCAGCTGCTAGCTGATTCTGGAGTCATATATGGGCTCACGTGGACACATGAGGCCCAGGGCTCTATGGCCTGTGTCTCGTCGCTTGGGTCTGTTCCTGAGGTAGCACTTGGGCCAACCTCACTCCCAACTCCTGCCCATATAACTCAAGTCCGTCTCATGGTCTTGAAGACAGCGTGATCAACCAAAGGAAGCTGAGTGCTCATGGACTTTGCTAGTCGTTCCCAGGTTTTCAGCCTGGAAAAGGTGTTGGACATGTTCTATGTGTTCCTAACTGGGTGGAAGAGAACTTGCAGGAAGGCAGGGGCTCAGAAATGTCATCAAGGACCCTGGCTCTCATACTCTTTCTGTCCTACCTCCCGAATTACGCTACCTTATCCCCTCATCATGGCAAAGAGGCAGCTGCACCCCCAGCAGTACCTCCAAGATGGTAGCAGGAAGAACGGGGACAGGACAAAGGGTGAAAAGTTTTTGTTCTTATTGTTTGGTTGTTGTTGAGCATATACACAGCAAAACATACACTGATTCAACCATTTCTACATGTGCAATTCAGTGACATGGATTACATTCTCTGAGTTGTGCAACCATTCTCACCCTCCTTTTCTGAGTTGTTCCTCCTCCATTAACATAAACTCACTGCCCCTTAAGATTCTTTCCAGTTGCTGTTGTTGCTTTGATTCCATATAGATAGTACTCCAGTAATCTCAGGAAATTCTCTTCCTCCAGAAAATTTGTTTCTTTATTTTGGGAGCTTGCTGAAGCCATCATGGTCTGCCTCTTTATGTGATTTGATATTGACTGTTATGTCCGAGCCATCAATAAGTTATTGTATTTATTTATTTTATGTTTGCTTACTGTGTCTTGCTTCTTGTTTTGTTTTGTTTTGATATGCCCAAATAGGCTGCTTGTGTGAGCCGATCACTGGCACCCCTGAAGCTCCAATGTCCTGCCACCAGGTGGCCAGACCTGCCACTAAGTATGTGAGCCCAGGAGTCTGCCCACTCTTTCTGTATGGATTTGGCTCAGGTGTCCAGGTAGTCAGCCACCAAGTGTGTGGTGCAGGCTCTCACCTACAGTCCTAGACAGGTATGGGTGATTGGTGTAGGCACAGGAATCCAACTGCAGCAGGGGGACACACACTGAGCAAGGCAGGGGGCCGATGGCCACCCCTGAGTGCCCAGGAGGAAAGTATGTCCCTGCTCCCTAGAGCGTAGGTGGGTGGGTTTTGCAGCTGGACTATGAGCACCCAATGCTGTTGGCTGTGAGGACTGGGGAGCACTACTTATTCTTGGTCCCTTGTTGCAGGTGGCTAGGTGTTGTGAGTGGAGCCACCAGTCCTCAGGCCCCTGATGTGGATAGGTGAAGACCCTGCTTAATCGGCAGAGCAGTGTCAAATGTCACAAACCTGCCACTTCACAGCTGAAACAGTTGAAGTTAGACTTCAGGTATATACCCTGTTGTACTGCGGTAATGAGGGCCTACGCTGTTGAAATGGGCCCACACAAATCTCTGCAGGGAGAAAGGCACTCAAAGTCTGTGGACCCCTTACGCCTGTGCCTAGGCAAAGGAGCTGTGCCTACCCTGAGTTCCTGGCTTAGGAGCCGGCAGTTATTTTTTCCCCTGTTTGTTAATTTATTCACTCTCCAAGGCTGGGAGAATGGCTCAGGGCACATGATGGGTCCTACTTCCGGCCCAGGGTACTCGGCAATTGCTGAATCTGGTCCAGGACCCAGTGCAGAGCAGGGAGCGGGGAGGTAAATGGGAAAGAGGTATTTCCCTAAGGGGGTTGTTTTTGATCCGCGTGGTAGGCAGTACGCAAGTACTTATCTTTCACTGATCCAGGGCTGCTTCTCACTGGTTCTGGATGGCTGAGTAGACGCTCTGCTACTGGGTCTCTTCTGGTGTGGAAAACGCCTCCTAAGTGCCACTGCTTGCCTGCCTCCCCACTCACCCCTGAGCTTATCCCGCCTGAAGGGCTCAGGTTCCCGCCAGGTCAGGTCTGGCAACTCCTCGCTGCTGCTTCCGAACAGTCTCTCCTTCCCCCTGCCACTCAGTCTGATTTGTCAACTTTGCCTTTGATGTTCAGGGCTCCTAGATTGTCATACATAATTGATTCATTTGTTTTTTCAGGTCTTTGTTGTAAGAGGGACCACTGGAAGCGCCTGACTACTCCGCTATCTTGGCCTCACCTCTAATTCCATACAGATAGTTCTTAAAAGAGCATAATGCTCAAGACAGACATTTTTTACTAGTTAAGCTAAGCTATTGTTTGGTTTTAAGAAGATTTCAGGGGATATTTTTGGTTTAAGGTTTAAAGATTATCTCAGGGCAAATACTTTCAGGGGTTCATCCAGCCCCTTGGCTCCAGAAAAGTCTGGAGTCCTTAAGAATTTGAAATTCTGTTTTGCGTTTTCCCCCTGTTGATCAGGATTCTTCTATAGAAACTTTGGTCAAAATGTTCAGTAATGGTAGCTGGGTACCACCCAGTTCTGGTCTCATGGCAAAGGAGGAAGTTATTCTTGGAGGTAGTTAGCCACACATTCTATTTTCTCCTCCTAGTCCTGATTCTCCTTCCTCTCTTGCTCCAGGCAACCAGAAGCCAATTTTGTGTCTTGGATGGTTGCATGCAAGCTTTTAAGACCCCAGGCAGTACACAAGGAACTAGGAGATAGAACAGAAGCATTAAACACATTATTAGGTCAATTAACTGGGATGTCCCATGAAACCATGACCCTAAACCTCCAAACCAAGGAACCAAATCCCATGAGGCCTTTGGTTGTACATAAGCAGCCTCAGCAGCTACTTTTTTTTTTTTTTTTAATCGTTATAAATGTATTATACAACTTCTGCCAGTTCAACTTTTTACAGGTATACAACTTATTGACAGCAGCCCTCAATCAATGTGATTTTTCCATTACCTTTAACCCCTCTTTTCTCCCCCCTTCCCACTCCTGGTAACCACTAATAAACTTTGGTCTCTATACATTTGCCTTTTCTTGTATTTTTATATAAGTAAGGTCATACAATATTTGTCCTTTTGTGACTGACTTATTTCACTCAGCATAATGTCTTTAAACTCTATCCATATTGTAAGATGTATCAAGACTTTGTTTCTTTTGCTGGTTGAGGGGTGAAGGGTTTTGCCAGCCAAGGATTTTCCCTTTATTCAGGATAGAAGAGGCTTCTAGAAAGCCCCTGCAGGGAAGATCCACTTACATCCCTTTGGCCAGAACTGGGTCACATGGCAGTTCCACATGATTACCTCTGGATAATGACTGACAAGAGGGAGAGAATTTGCCATGACTCGTTAGACCAATCCTGGCCCACCTCCAGCACTGGATAGGGGTTACTCTCCATCGCTTCCGAACACAGTGGGGATCTGTTAGCAGAGAAGTGTGTGTGTGTATGTGTGCGTGTGAGAGTATGTATGTGTGAGTGTGTGTGTGTGCATGAGAGAGTATGTGTGAGTGTGTGTGTGTGCATGAGAGAGTATGTAGGTGTGAGTGTGTGTGTGTGCATGAGAGAATATGTATGTGTGTGTGTGCATGAGAGAATATGTATGTGAGTGTGTGTGTGCATGAAAGTATGTATGTGTGAGTGTGTGAGTATGCATGTGTGTGTGAGTGTGACTGAATGTGTGTGTGTGTCAGTATGCATGTGTAAGTGTGTATGTGAGAGAATGAGTGTGAGTGTGTGTGAATATGTATGTGTGTGTATGTAAGTGTGAATGTGTGTGTGACTACGCATGTGTGTGTGAGTGTGAGTGTGTGAGAATGTATGTATGTATGTGTGTCTATGTGAGAGTGTGAATGTGTGTGTGGATAAGTATGTGTGTGTGAATGTATGAGAGAGTGTGAGTATGCATGTGTGAGTATGTGAGTGTGAATGTGAGTGTGGATGAGTATGTGTGTGTGAACATATGAGAGAGTATGTGAGTATGTGTGTGAGTTTGTGAGAAAATGAGTGTGTATGAATATGTGTGTGTGATTGTGTGAGTATATGTGTGTATATGTATTGATGGCATGAGTGTGTGAATGTGTGTATGAGTATGTCTGTGTGTGTGAGAGTGTGTATGTGTGAGTGTGTATGTGCGAATGTATGTGTGAGTTTATGTGTGTATGTGGAATGGATGTTGGATAGATAATGTGTCTACTGGCCACAAAGCACAATAAATAGACCATTTCCTGGCACGAAATGGACCAAGCAGGTCAAGAAACAGGGAGCCCCTTGCCTCTGGAGGTGATTAAGCACCCGGGTGCTGTTATGCTGGGGCTGCTAGACGAGATCCAGGGTCAGCTTGGGGAGAAGATACCACTTTAGGTTAAATGTCATATGACTGGTACAGACAAAGTTTGGAGGGGAAGGAATCACTTTTAATTCAGAGAATTGTTGATGAAGGAGACAGTGCTTGACCTAGGTTTGGAAGGATGGATAGAAGTAGCTGTTTTATTACAGAAGAGTGTCAGAGATGGCCAATTGTCGTTTAGCATTCATTTGTCTCATCTTTATAATAAAAGACACCCCAGTTCTGGGGGTACGTAGGACTGACTACTTTTCGAGCTTCCCTTGTAGCCACGTATGGCCAATGGGATGTGAACAGAGTGTGAAGTTAAATTAAAGATCTGGGTCTCTCCCCGTTTTCCTCTTCCAACGGGAGTGGAGTCCTTCTCGTTTAAACCAGTATTATTTTGGTGGTGGTGTTAGTTTCCGTTAACTTGACCCCTAACTCACGCACAACAGGGTAGAACCAGAGTGATCTGTAGAGTTTTCATTAGCTGCTTTTTTCAGAAATAGATCACCAGGACTTTCTTCCTAGTCTGTCTTAGTCTGGAAGCTCTGCTGAAAACTGTTCAGCATCATAGCAACACTGACAGATGGGTGGTGGCTGCACATGAAGTGCATTGGCTGGGAATCAAACCTCGGAATCTCTAACGGAAATTGAGAGATCTACCACTGAGCCATCATTGCCCTCTATTATTTTGGTAACAGCTTTGTAAAAGCTATGAGCCTATATCATAATTAAAATAATAAGCTTTATTGTCTCTTGAAAGCCACTTTAATCATATTTACCTAAATCGATGCTTACGTTTCTCACACATCTGAATTTATAACAGCAACTTGCATCTACCATGCAAGCATCAGAGTATTGCAGGTTCAAAGATGTATGAGACGGGTCTCTTCTTTCCATCCTGTCGCTCCCTAGTCTGGCCACCACGGCCCTAGGTAGTCAACATTTGAAGGTCTTGATGGCACTTGGTCATCAGGAGAATACTGGAATACTGTATTATGTAAAATCTGTAGAATGAAAATTTGGGTTCCCTTTGCTGCTGGATCACCACCCTTCTGTCAGTTTGTCTTACAGTGGTGGCCTGTGTTTCTCTATAATTCTGGAAACTATGCCACCGGTATTTCAAATACCAGCAGAGTCATCCATGGTGGATAGGTTTCAGTGGAACTTCTAGACTAAGACAAACTAAGAAGAAAGGCCTAATGATCTACTTCTAAAAATTAGCCGATGAAAACCCTATGGATCAAAACAGAACATTTTCCAACTTGCTTTGGACGCATCCTCAGGAGGGATCAGTTGCTAGAAGAGGACATCGTGTTTGGTGAAGTAGAGGGCCAGTGACGGTGAGGGAGATCCTCTGTGAGAAGGATTGGCACAGTTGCCTCAATGATAGACTCGAACATGCTGGTGATTATGAAGATGATACAGAACCAGGCAATGTTTAGTTCTGTTGTACATAAGATCACCATGAGTTGGAGGTGACTTGATGGCAGCTATCCATCTATCTGTCTGTCTATCTCTCTCTCTACCTACCTACCTATCTACCTATTCTGCTGGTGGAAAATTTTCAAGGTATTTGTTTGCTATTATCTACCCACTTTGCACAGAACACTTTACCCACAGAAGCGGGTGCATTCAATATTTGCTGAAGGAATGAAGGTCTTATGGCACTCGGTGACCTTAAGGAAAGGAGGGGATGTCCTATTGGCACAATCACAGATTTCTATTAGAAAGTAAAGAGAAAGTCAGTGTTAGGGTGATCTCTGGGGAAAACCCTTGGGACCACAAAAAGTTGCACCCTGTACAAGAAAGGCCTATGAGAATGGGAAGAAACCGTATCACTGCCTACTTGTGAATGGTGCTGATTCTGCACCAAAAAAAGCTTTCCATTAAAGGTTATTGCTTATCTTAGAGCCATATTAAGAATTGCATATTAAAGGGCAAAAAAAATTTGCTGAAACCCTACTTCTTTCCCTTAAAAAGTCACTGATGAGCATAACTGTGAACAAATAGCTTTCCAAGCAAGTCAGTAGCAAAATAGTTTATATAAACAAATTACCCTGGTAGTGAAGAAGAAGTTCTAAAAAGTAGAATAACTTAACCATAATAATGTGAATTATTAAGAAAGAAAACGTGGATGGAATTTTATATAATCTTGGAGGGGGAAGGTCTTTCTAATCATGACATAAAATTCAGAAGCTGCATAGGAAAATATTGATAAATTTGACTTGGCACCAGTTGAAGTCTTCTGTTTGTCAAGAATACCGTAAACCAATTTAAAATCCCAACCACTAAATAGCCATCTAACTTAAATGTGAAGCCAACCTTCAACTCAGTAATTTCCACTGCTAAGAAAAATACTTGCGACATATTGTGATGGGGACTGATAGCTAGTTGTCCACTGAAATCTGTTTTCTTTCTTTCTTTCATTGTAAAGGAATTGTAGGGAAGCCTACATAAAACTCTTGGGCAGCCCCCACAGTCCTTAGCCCATGTTGGCGCCCTTGTGTGGCCTTTTCTCCTTGAGTGTAGGTGGGACTTTAGTATTTGCTTCTAGCCAATAGGATATGGCAAAAGTGATGGGATGTGCATGATTGCATGTATGTGATTATGTGTACAAGGTTGTAGCACCCATCGTGCTGGAATTTCTCTCTTCCTTGCTGGATTTGAGGAGCAAGTGGTTATGTGGGAAAACCTATGTGCCAAGGAATTGAGGGTGGCCTCTAGCAGCTGAGGGCAGCTTCTGATTCATAGCCAGCAAGAAACTGAGGCCCTGAGTCCTACAACTGGAAGTGAGCTTGGAAACAGATACTTCCCCAGTCGAACCTCAGATGAGTCTGCAGCCAACATGTTGATTAGCCTTGCAGAGGACCCAGCTGAGTCATGTCCTGTCGTCTGACCCATAGAAACTGTGAGATAATAAATGTTGCTTTAAGTCACTGGAGCCCTGGTGGCACAGTGGTTAAGAGCTTAGGCTGCTAACCAAAATGTCGGCAGTTCGAATCCACCAGCTGCTCCTTGGAAACCCTACGCAACAGTTCTACTCTGTCCTGTAGGATTGCTATGAGTTGGAAACGACTTGACGGCAATGGGTTTGGTTTGGTTTTAAGCCACTAAATTTGATATTAGGCTGCAATAGCATTATGGATTGAATTGTGTCCCCCCAAAAGTTATACTGACGTCCTAACCCCTGGTACCTGTAAAGGTGACCTTGTTTGGAAATGGTCTTTGAAGATGTTATCAGTTAGATTAACTTGAGGTTATACTGGAGTAAGGTAGTGTCTGAGTGGTGTCCTTATAAAATGAAGAGACATAGAGAGACAGACAGAAGAAAGATGGCTATGTGACGATAGAGTTCTGCTGTAGCTGCAAGACAAGGAACACCAGACTACCAGAAGCTGACAGAAACAAGGAAAGATCTTTCCCTAAAGCCTTCAGAGAAAGCATGGCCAGCCTGATACCCTAAATTTAGACTTCTAGCCTCCGTAACTGTGAGACAATAAATTTCTGCTCTTACAAGCCATCCAATTAGTTGCACTTTGTTACGGCAGTCCTAGGAAACTAATACAGATAGCTAAAATATAGCCTATCTGCATTGGTGAAGAATATTGAATATACCATGGACTTCCAGAAGAAAGGACGAATCAATCTTAGAAGAAATACAACCAGAATGCTCCTTAGAAGTGAGGATGGCAAGACTTCATCTTGTTTACTTAGGAAATGTCATCAGGAAAGACCAATCACTAGAGAAGGACATTATGTTGGTAAAGTGGAGGATTAGTGAAAACTAGGAAAACCTACAAGGAGATGGATTGACACAGTAGCCACAACAATGGGCTCAAACATATCAAAGATCATGGAGATAATCAGGACAGGGTAACGTTTTGTTCTGTTGTACATAGGTCGCCATGAGTTGGAGCTGACTTAACAGCAACTAACAACAACACCAACACTAACATCAACATCACATCTCCCAACCTTTCTTGTAGTTAGATGTGGCCACATGACTAAGTTCTAGCCCATAGAATGTGACCAGAAGTGAGGTGGGTCACTTCTGGGCCAGTGTCTTACAGAGTGGCTGTGCCTCCTGCGCATGCTCTTTCCCCTTTCTCAGACAGAACATAGATGTGCTCTGACATTGCAGATGAGAACAATATCATAGGGTGCAGTGGAGAAACAAGATAGAATGTACCTGGGTATCTGAGTGAAATTTTAGTTTACCATATGGGTGGCCATGTGCAGCAGAGCCACCTACAGCCCTGGGACATTCACCTTGGGCTGTTTTATGGGAGAGAAATGATCATCTATATTATTTAAGTCATCGAATTATTATTAGGTCTTTTTGTTATACCAACCAGTCTTAGCTAAATGAATTTCCTTAAGAAATAAAACTTACAATTCAAAAAGAAAATAAAGAACAACTTAAAATGGAGTTGCTGGATAGTGCAAATTGTTAAGCACTTGCTACTAACTGGAAGTTTGACAGTTTGAATCCATCTGGAGGTGCCTCAGAAGAAAGATCTGGTGATCTGCTTCCAAAAAATCAGCGATTGACAACCCTATGGAGCACAGTTCTACTCTGACACACACAGGGGTTACCTTGAATCAGAATTGACTTGATGGCAACTGGTTTGGTTTTTTATATACAAAAATGCACAAAAGACTAATAGGGTCCCTCATAAGAAAATAAATATAAATAGGTAATAAAACTATAAAAAGTAGTGTTATATTATCCTTAATTAAAGTAATACCCATCTTTTCTGAGTGTCTTAGGCTGGGTTCTCTAGAGAAGCAAAACCAGTGAAGCAAGGAAATGGTTCACACAGTTGTAGAGGCTGGCAAGTCCCAAGTCCATGTGTCAGGTGTTAGGCTGGAGGCTTCTTCCGACTTACATAACTGCAGGGGCTGACAAATCCAAAATTGGCAGGTCAGATGGCAGGTTGCTAGCTCACAGACTGCAGAGGCTGGTGAATTGCAAGATTGGTAGGTAATATGGCAGGCTGCTGGCTCAAGTTCCAAGAACCAGAGGTCAGATGATGACAAGCCAGATGTAGGATCCAGAGCAAGCAAAGTCAGCAAGCTTTGCCAGAACGTCCATATATATTGGATGCAGGCCACACCCCTGAGGAAATTCTCCTTACAACTGATTGACTGATCACATCAGATCACATCATGGAGGTGATTACATAATATCACTAAATGGAAGATAACTACATCATTACATAACTGCCAAACCACTGAGAATCATGGCCCACTCAAGTTGACACACAACCTTAACCATCACACTAAGATATCATTTTTATCTGTAAGATTGACAATATTAAGATGTTTGATGATTCCCAATAACGGCATCAGTGTAAGTAAATGTTCATTCTTACACACTGTTGCAAAAATGGCATGAGGGTGGTGTCTGGTCTCCTCCACCCCAACAAGGGGAAAGGAGAATCAAGATCAACAGCCCAAGGCTGATTCCTATGAAGCAGAGGTCAAACATGCCTCCTCTCTGCCATCTTTACCAATTCTGACACCAACTATCCTTCTCACGGCATTCTCTACTTCTCTGCTGAGTTGGATAATTCGTTGCAATGGCCACACAGAACTCACAATCAATACTCATGATTATGGGACGTATTAGGGAAGTAACAGGTTACAGTTCAGGCTCAGGAACACTCAAGGACACAGTTCTTCCATCAGGACAGACTCTTCCCAGCTGTGCTCACAGGCAATCCTCTCCCTGGCCCTAGGCCTCTGCCCAAAGGTACTCAGCTTTCTCTCTCTGAGGACTGGGAAGCCCACTGCGCTGTCTCCTGCTTGTGTGTTCTCTGCTGCCAGGGCTCTGCTACCACTTCTTGCCATTTTCAGGGTTACAGCACTCTCTCTCTCTCTCAGTCTTCTGGTTCCAGGAGATTCGCAGCACAAGGATCCTGGGTCCAAAGGATAGCCTGACTCCTGGCTGTTTTCTCTTGGTGATGGTGGTATCTTCTCTCTCCCACCTCTGGGGTGGCTCGTTTCAAGCCCAGCGGGGTGGCAAAACTGACCAATCCCTTTGGTGGGCCACAATTACCCTATCACACAGTCTTGCCCAATCACTTGGGTGGCAGTTACAAGACCTGGCTAGAAGGGCCATATTAAGTAATTCATTGCACTGCAACTGTTCTGTTGGTAGCAATGTAAATTAGTGTAACTTTTCTGGAGGACACACATATACACACACACACATACACACACACACTCGATGTTCATTGCAGCAAAACTGGAGACAATGCTAAAATGGAAAGCTCCCAGGATATATTATTAAAAAAAAATACTGTGTGGATAGCAACGTCTACTATCTGTTTCTTCCTCTTATGCAAATTAAAAATATACAATTAGAGTATATGTATAATTTTTTTTCCTGGCAATTACAAGAAAACTATTTTTTACCTATGGGCCTGAGGAGAAGAGTATTTTCACTTTTCATTTTGTGCCTTTCTGTAGAGTTTGAATTTTATTACAATGAATTTTTAATTAAAAATGCAAATGGATGATCTAGTGGTGATTTGAATGATTCTACTTTTTAAGCTGGAAATTTTACTTCTAGGAATTTATCCCACAACTGTGCTTGCATATACATGTGCATCCATGTGGATGTGTGTATGTGTAAATGTGTGTGTGTAAACACACATGTATATACACATACATCCAAACATAAATTAGAATATTTGCTCTAGCATTGTTCAAAATCATCAACAAAGTAGAAAGAAATTCAGTGTCCTTTAGCTGGGGACTGGTTGCATAAGTGAGGGTGCATCCATACAATGGAATACTGTGGAGCCATGAAAAAGAATGAGGCAATTCTCTATGTGCTAATATTGAAAGATAAATGAGACATATTCTATAAGTTAAAAATAAAAGCAATCTGCAAAACAGTGTGTATATAGCACAATCCCAATCTATGAAAATATGTTATGTGTATGTTTGCTGTATGCATAAAGAATTCCTGAAAGAATACACAGAAAACCCATTGTTAATTTGGAGATTGGGAAATTGGATGGGAGGGAGACATACTTTTTCATTGTACACCTTCTGGCGGTGTGTCTTATTGTCTTAGTGCTACCATAACAGAAATACCACAAGTGAGCGGCTTTAAAGAACAGAAATTTATTTTCTCACAGTTGAGGTTAGAAGTCTGAATTCAGGGTGTGGCTCTAGGAGGAGGTCCTTCCTTGTCTAGTTCAGCGTCTAGTTGCTGTCAGCCACCCGTATTGTTCCTGGGCGTGTAGATCCATCTGTCTCTGCCATCTGTCTTCTGCTTCCCCTGTGTGTGTCTCTGAGCTATGCTGGTTGTTTTATAACTCAGAAGTGATTAGGTTTAGGACCCACCCTACTCTGGTATGACCTTATTAGCATAACAGAAAAGATCCCTATTTTCAAACAGGGTCATATTTACAGATACAGGGGTTAGAATTTCAACACATATTTTGGGAAGACTCAATTCAATTCATAACATTCTTTTTGGCATTTTAGCTTATGATGTTCATGTCTTACTTTGTTACTTAAAACAAATTATTGGTAAACAGATAGAATTCCCTTTCCCCTGCACTGAGTCCCTAAATTACTCTGGGGGCATCATTTGAGGATTATACTGGTGAGTTATAGTGGTTTCTGCTGAGGCGTTTTGAGCTTTTGGGTTTTTGGCTTCTTCTATAAAATTCTATTTTCCAAAGTATAATACTTAACTCTTCAAAAGTAGAACAGCCAGAGTAAAATTTGAGATTCAGCTGGATTGCATTTAAATAATTTGAATAATAACTAAAACAGTTATTAAAAGAGACTACAGTGTTTCCAAACAACCAAATAGAGCAATTTTGTGGAAAGCCATTGGCAAAAATGAAAACACAGAATTCCTTGTTCGTAGAGACTATGTCTTCTAGTTCTTTTGTAACTCCTGTAGCATTGAATAAATTCTAGGTACTATTAAGTAAATGCTTAATAAATCTGAAATGTAGTTGCATAAACAATTTTCACAACCAGTGTTGATTATTATAGATCATCAGACAAGTTCCTTTTGACTATATTGGCTTTTTTTAAAAAAAAATAATTTTATTTATTTTGTTGTTGTTGAGAATATACACAGCAAAACATATACCAATTCAACAGTTTCTACATGTACCACTTATTTAATGACATTGATTATATTCTTCCAGTTGTATAACCATTCACCCTCCTTTTCTGAGTTGTTCCTCCCCCATTAACATAAACTCACTGCCCCCTAAGGTTCCTATCTAATCTTTTGAGTTGCTGTTATCAGTTTGATCCCATATAGTTCTTAAAAAAGCATAAAGCTTAAGGCAGATATTTTTTACTAATTAAGCTCAACTATTGTTTTATTTTAAGAAGACTTTGGGGGATATTTTTGGTTTAAGGTTTAAAGATTATCTCAGGCAATACTTTCAGGGGTTCATCTAGCCCTCTTGGCTTCAGAAAGTCTATAGTTCATAAGAATGTGAAATTCTGTTTTCCACTTCCCCCGTTTTGATCAGGATTCTTCTATAGACACTTTGATCAAAATGTTCAGTAATGGTAGCTGGGCACCATTCAGTTCTTCTGGTCTCATGGCAAAAGGGGCAGTTGTTCATGGAGGCAATTAGCAACACACTCCACATCCTCCTCCTTTTCCTGACTCCTTTTTTTCCTCTGTTGCTCCAGGCAAATAGAGACAAAATGTTGTGTCTTCGATGGCAGCTTGGAAGCTTTAAGACCCCAGCCATTACACACAGAACTAGGAGGTAGAATAGAAGCACCAAACATGTTATTAAGCCAATTAACTGGGATGTCCCATGAAACCATGACCCTAAACCTCCAAACCAAGAAACCAAATCCCATAAAGTGTTTGGTTGTATGTAAGGAGCCTCAGCAGCTACTGTTTTTTCTTTTTTTGTCATTGTTGTAAATATTTCTCTCACAGAACTTTTGCCAGTTCAACTTCTTACAGGTATACAGCTTATTGACAGCACTTACAATAATTGGCTCTGCAGCCCTACCCTGAATCAATGTGATATTTTCATGACCGTTAAACCCCACTTTCCCCCTTCCTCCCACCCCTGGTAACCACTAATAAACTCTGTTCTCTCTACATTTGCCATTTCTTCTTTTTTTTCATATAAGTGAGGTCATACAATGTTTGCCGTTTTGTGATGACTTATTTCACTCAGCATAATGTCTTCCAGCTCCATCCATACTGTAGCATGTATCGAGACTTCGTTTCTCCTACTGGCTGAGTAGTATTCCACTGCATGGATGTACCACATTTTGTTTATACATTCATCTGTTGATGGGCATTTAGGTTGTCTCCACCTTTAGGCTATTGTGAATAGTGTTGCAGTGAACATTGGTGTACAAGTCTCTTTTTGAGTCTCTCCTTTCAAGTCTTTTGGGTATATACCTAGGAGTGGAATTGCTGTGTCATATGGTAGTTATATTTTTAGTTTTTTGAGGAGCTGCCACACTGTTTTCACAATGGCTGTACTATTTTGTATTCCCACAGCAATAGGTAAGGATTTCATTTTCCCCACATCTTCACCAACATTTGTTATTTTCTGTTTTTTTTTTTATCTTAGCCATCCTAGTGGAAGGACTATGTTGACCTTTTAATCATCAATTTCATAGTTAAAAGTAATTAAATTACTCAATTAGGTGAAAGGAATGTTAAATAAGACCTTACCCTTAAGGGAGAAAAGAAGAAGCAGAAATATATTTTTATCTCCTTGAATGATTCTTCATAAAGCGTTTGGATTTGGAAGTGCTCAAAAGTCCAAAGTAGTAATAACTGTTAGGTGAAGGAGCAAAGGGTTGTCTAGAGAGCAGAGTGCCTCATACAGGTAATAAAGGTAGTATACAAAGATGTACATAAACTAAAAACCAAATCCATTGCCGTCGAGTCAATTCTGACTCATAGTGACCCCATAGGACAGAGTAGAACTGACCCATATGTTTCCAAGGATGTAATCTTTATAGAAGCAGACTGCCACATCTTTCTCCCACAGAGTGAATGGTGGGTTCAAACTGCTGACCTTTCAGTTTGCAGCCAAGTGCTTAACCACTGTGCCACCAGGGCTCCTTAAGATGCACATTACGCTCCACAAAGTACCAAAACCCAAAACAAACCCATTACTGTCGAGTCGATTCCGACTCATAGCGACCCAGCAAGACAGATAGAATCACTCCACAGGGTTTCCGAGGAGCCACTGGTGGATTTGAACTGCTGACATTTTCGTTAGCAGCCAAATGCTTAACCACAACTTCCCCAGTTGTGACAACAAAAAATGTCTGTAGACATTGCCAAATGTTCCCAGGGACAAAATCACCCTGGTTAAGAGCCACTGGTTTAGAGGGTGAGGGTGGAGAAAGGGCAGGAGTGGACACCATCCATGCCTGCACTGCCCCACAGCTGGGAGCAACCTGAGCTCTGAGACCTTTCTTCAATCTTTTTTGTGCTGTGAGCATCCCCTGTAAGGGTGGAGGGCTCAATCACACATGGTGGGGGCTGAGGAGGGGGCTGGAGTCCTTCATGCTCTCATTTCAGCCATCTGGGGCCAGCCATGGTCCCAATGATGAATGTGAATCCGTGTGGCATCCTGAGGGGTAGTGGTAAAAGCCATGAGCTTTCTCGGTGCCCCAGTGGGACAGTGGCTGGTAGGGGGTCTTTATGTAAGCATTTTTGTTGGGTATACACCAGGAGTGGAATTGCTGGGTCAAAGGGCTCCATATGCTCGGCTTTAGTGTTGTTATTGTTGTAGCTGCCGTTGAGTTGGCCCCCAACTCAGGGTGACTCCATGCACGACAGAATGAAATGCTGCCCGGTCTGTTGCCATCCTCCTGATGGCTTGCGGAGCAGACCACTGTGATCCAAAGGGTTCTCAATGGCCGATTTTCAAAAGCAGATCACTAGGCTTTTCTTTCTAGTCCGTCTTGGTCTGAAAGCTCCATTTAAACCTGTTCAGCATCATAACAACACTGAAGGATGGGTGGTGGCTGCACATGAGGTGCATTGGCTGGGAATCAAACCCTGGTCTCCGGCTTGGAAGGTGAGAATTCTACCAATGAGCCACCACTGCCCTCTCAGCTTTAACAGACAAATGTCAAATGGTTTTCCGAAGTGATAGACCCCTTGGTGCTGCTAGCACTAGGGCATATTCTCCGTATTCTCACGTGATGTAACTCACGTTAGCCTTTCTGGTGGGTGTGTATGGTTTTAGGTTGCATTTCTGATGACTAAGAAAGTTTATCATCTTTTCAAATGCTTTACTTTTGTAATTGGAAAAATTTATATATGTATATATATGTATGAGTGTGTGCATGTGTATATATAGAAGGAAGAGTTATAACAATGTAAAGTAGGTGGAGTAGCAAACTTGAATGGGAATTGTCTTAGTCATCTAGTGCTGCTCTAACAGAAATATTGCAAGTGGATGACTTTAACAAAGAGAAGTTTATTTCCTCACAGTAAAGTAGGCTGAAAGTCCAAATTTAGGGTGTCAGCTCCAGGGGAGGGCTTTCTCTCTCTGTTGGCTCTGGAGGAGGGTCCTTGTCATCAGTTTTCCCCCAACTAGGAGCTTCTCTGCGCAGGAACCTTGGGTCCAAAGGATGTGCTCTGCTCCTGGCACTGCTTTCTTGGTGGTATGAGGCCCCCAACTCTCTGCTTGCTTCCCTTTCATCTTTTGTAAGATAAAAGGTCGTGCAGACCACACCCCAGGGAAACTCTCTTTACATAGGATCAGGGATGTGACCTTAGTAAGGGTGTTACATCCCACCCTAATCTTCTTTAACATAAAATTACAATCACAAAATGGAGGACAACCACACAATGCAGGGAATCATGGCCCAGCTAAACTGATGCACACATTTTTGGGGGGACATAATGCAATCCATGACAGGGATGTTGATCACTTCCAGCTGTTTTGGTGTCCTGACCGCCACCTCGAATGGCAGCCCCAGCCCCCCAAGTCCTAATAAGACATGGGACCATGGTGACTTCCTTGTACATTACAGTCCAGATTCTTATCCTCCCAGCCGTACCCTTCATAATGCCGACCACTGGGAATTCCCTTTTCACCTTAGAACCAAGAAATTGTTTAATGGAGGTGCCTCTAGGTGGCACTGAATCCTGGAGGGTGGGAGGACACGGACTATTCCTGTCCCAAGGCAGCCCATCAGCTAACTTTGACCTACTTTGCAAGCTAAGCCTGCCCTACACCTGGGTTCAGAAATGGTGCAGGAGGTGCCACAGGTGTGAGTGTGTGAGTGTGTGTGGTGTGTGTGTAATGTGTGTACATGAGTGTGTGGTGTGTGTGCATGAGTGTGTGTGGTGTGTGCATGAGAGTGTGGTGTGCATGAGCGTGGTGTGTATGTGAGAGTGTGATGTGTGTGTGGTATGCGTGTGTATGTGTGTGAGTATGTGCATTGTATGTGTGAGTATGTGTATGTGGTGTGTGTGGTGTGTTTGTAATGTGTGTGCATGAGTGTGTGGTGTGTGTGTGTGCATGAGTGTGTGTGGTGTGTGCATGAGAGTGTGGTGTGCATGAATGTGGTGTGTATGCGAGAGTGTGTGGTATGTGTTTATGTGTTGTGCATGTGTGAGTATGTGTGTGAGAGTGTGTGCCTTGTATGTCTGTGTGTATGTGGTGTGCTTGTTTGTGTGTTTGGGGTGGGCAGGCCGGCGGGGGGGCACTGTGTGCCCTTGAAAGGGCGTCCGTCCCTAGCTGCAGATTAGGAAATTGTGCCAAAATCTCTTGAAGACAATAGGTTACTGAGGGACCAAAAAAAATTTTTTTTTTTTTTTTAGTACAAGATTCAAAAGGGATACGCAGCGAAAAGCAAGTCTCCCTCCCACTGTGTCCCCAGACACGACTTGTCCCTTTCCCGTGGTGGAAATCACCGAAATCCCATGAGACAGATTTTGTGGATGGTGAGGGCGTCTTACCTGGAGCCTCAGGAGCAGCTCTTTGCTGCCTGGGCCCTGCTGGCTCTGGGGGCCCCTGACAATACAGATGGTTTCTCGCTGCCACAAAAGGGGTGAAGGACATTCTGGAAGGCCAACGTCCTTCCCTCCCCTCCGTAAGCACACACTCACATCCGTTTCCTTTGGCATTTATTTCAGGGTTGGCCATTTACCGAATTGGGCAGGGTCCCTCCAAAAGGAATTCCCTTCCCCTTCCCCCGAAAATGGAAATGTTGTTCTCAGTGCTATTGTTTTCTTTTCCTTTGTTGGTGGTTTTCTCAAATGGAAAAATATTATAAATACACTCAGAAAGAGAATTAGCACACATTTTGGCCCCTAGATGATCCGAGGAACAAAAGGTCAGATTTCTTTAATTGAAGTTTCCATTTTAGCATTTTCCGGGCCCTGGTGTTACAAGCAACAGTTTCCCTGCAGTGAGTGAAGGCTTGGGGCAGGCGCTGAGGCTGAGGCTGGCTGCGCTGACTGCTCTGACTGGAGGCGGGGGCTCTGAGTGGGTGGAGACAGGCCTCGGGGTGAAAAAACTCTCCCAGGAGTACAGTTATATGGGTGGTGTGTGTGAATGTGTGTGTGAGTGTGGTGTGTGTGTGGTGTATGTGTGTGTGTTTTAGAAGGCCTGACATCATTTTGGGGAATGAGGCTGGGGAAGAAGTCGTTGTTGGAAATGGCGGAAAAGAAGCCCCCCCCGCCACACTTTCTTGGTGACTGTGACTCTGAAGAGATACTGGTTGGATCCCTCCTGCATTTCTTGGAAGCGCATCATGTCTTTTCTGTTCTAAGTTTGGGCTGTCTTCTGTTTCTCTGACCTCTTTGATGCTGACAGATTGGCTGACTGGGGGTTATTAAGAAAGGGCCACATGCATTGTGTTCAGGAAACAAGGTGGTTCTATTTTCTTCCAATGAAGCGCATATGAATACTTGCGGATGCGTCCACCTTCACATCCACTGCTGAGAGGGCTGTCCCTTCCTCCAGCTTCCTGTCATCGTCTCCAGCAAGACGGGTGCCCCGATGGCCTCACAGACGTGTGACTCTTGGATTTGAGGTTGCTCAGAAAGGCATGGGGGTTCACAAGCCCTTCGAATGCAGTGCTGGCATCAAAGCAGGGGGAGACCTGCTTCTGGGGGACAGTGGTCCACCCAGAGAGGGTCTTGACTCTTAGCAATTCTGCTCGGGAGCCTGTAGCCCTGGGTAATGGCCGAATCCCCCAGCCGCTGGTCCCTGGTCCTCTTCTTTAAGGAGGGGATGATAACTGCATGGTCCCCATCATGTGACCTCCCTTTCTGACTGCATTCTGGTCTGCCCTGTTGGTGTGTGGAAGTGGGCGGCAGGACCTAGCTTCAGCCTCCATGCAAGGACCAGGCACCCTCAGTTCCTCTCCCCAAGGGATCCCAACATTGACATTCCATGGAAGCCCTCACAGCTACCAGAGGACAAGCTTGGGAAAACCAGCCCTGTCTGAGTCAGTGAGGCAGCTCCCCAGGGGCATGAGTCACCTGAGTCATTTTTAAACGACCCAACGGCCTGGCCCACTGCTGTCCTTAGCCAATGTCCTCCTAGAATTTGCAGGTGCTGGCTGGAGGGGAGGGTGGCCCCACAGGAGAGCTCCCGAGTTAGCACTCTGACCTTGTGCCTGGTGGCCAGGCCACTGAGGATGTGCACAGCAGAGAGGTTGCTGGAATTCAGGGCATTTCAGCACCAGGAAGAATGTTTTCCTGGACCCAGAGCTTGGAGTCTTTCAAAGGAGATTGTTACAAATGTGGCTCCCAGTGACTCCAAGCTGAGAATCACTCGGCTGGACAGGTTGAGAGTGAGGTAGTGACTTTGGTTTTAGATAAGATGGCAGGGAAGTCCTCTCTAATAAAGTGACATTTGAGCAGGAACCTGGATGAAGCTAGAAGAAGCCATTGGGAGTCTGGGGAGGGTGTTCCAGAAAGAGGGAACAGCCTGTGCAAAGCTCTGAGGAAGGCGTGGGCTTGCAGGCTCTCCCTCTCTCCTGAGTGTTCGGCTCCTGCAGCCCATTTTGGCCACTGCTGATTCCACCATTGGATTGCTTGGGGACCAGCCTGAGAGACACTCTCTGAGCGTGTGGAGCCCCCTGTTGCTCCTGGAGCCAGAACTGGAGGGGTCTCCTGTGACTTCTCCCTTCACGTCGATAACTTCTCTGTTTGGAGTTGGAGCTGGTTGAGTTTAGGCTGGCGGTACTCTGAATTCTGGTCTTTCCCTCCAGTCCCTCTGCTGCCATATACTTTTCGGAGCCATACATTCCATGCAAGTTTTAGGGCTGCACTTAGTGGGAGAGGTAGGATCGGAAATGGAAGGTGTTATTTTTGTCTCCATTTTAAACCCGTTGTCCTCGAGTTGATTCCTCATGTTGAGAGACCATGTGTACCAAGTAGAAAGGCTCCTAGTGTCTTCAAGGCTGTGACCTTTCAGAAGCAGATCGCCATGCCTTTCTTTTGAGGAGCCTCTGGTGGGTTCGAACCACCAACCTTTAGGTTAGCAGTCGAGTGCTTAACCATTTGTGCCACCCAGGGACATCTCCATTTTACAGGTGAGAAAACAGAGGTGACCTTGTCTAGGGGCAGTCACAGGGCTCATAAATGGGGGCCCATAGGACACTGAGCTGGGGATGGATTCCACCACCTGCTGGGCCCTTCCATGGACTTCTGAGGGGGCTCTGTCAGGTCCCAGAGGCTAGGCTGGCCCCTGCCCGCCCATCTGACCACGACCACCCCACATGGTACCATAATTTATTGTACATTGAACATGTATTATCAAATAAAGCTATGATGGAGTTTCATACGCATAAAATCTTTGGCCACCTTTCTGATTGTTTCTTTAGGAGAAGTTTCTGGAAGTAGAATCGCCAAGTCTAAGAGTGTGAATATATTTAAGGCTGGGTTAAAAACCAGCAAACTCTTAGGAAGAGTTCAATTGAATACCTTTACAGGCCTATGGTGACTTTTTTATTTTTTAATTTTTTAATTATTGTACTTTAGATGAAGGTTTACAGAACAAACATTAAACAATTAGTACACATATTGTTTTGTGACACTGGTTGCCAACTCCACCACATGTCAACACTTCCCCTTCTTGCTTTGGGTTCCCTATTACCAGCTTTCCTGTCTCCTCCTGCCTTCTAGTCCTTGCCTCTGGGCTGGTGTGCCCCTTTAGTCTCATTTTATTTTATGGGGCTGTCTAATCTTTGGCTGATGTGTGAACCTCAGGAGTGAATTCATTACTGAGCTAAAAGAGTGTCTGGGGGCATACCCTTGGAGGTTCTCCAGTCTCTGTTAGGCCAGTAAGTCTGGTCTTTTTTTGTGAGTTAGAATTTCTACATTTTTCTCCAGCTCTGTCCGGGATCCTCTACTGTGATCCCCGTCAGAGCAGTCTGTGGTAGTAGCCGGGCACCATCTTGTGTTAGGCTCAGTCTGGTGGAGGCTGTGGTAGTTGCGGTCCATTAGTTCTTTGGACTAATCTTTCCCCTATGTCTTTGGTTTTCTTCATTCTCCCTTGCTCCTGAAGGGGTGAGACCAGTGGAGTATTTTAGATGGCCGCTCACAAACTTTTAAGACTCCAGATGCTACTCACCAAAATAGAATGTAGAACATGTTCTTTATAAACTATGTTATGCCGTTGAGCTAGATGTCCCCCAAGACCATTGTCCCCAGCCCTCAGCCCAGTAATTCGATCCCTCAGGGAGTTTGGATGTATCTATGGTGCTTCTATGACCTTGCCTTGGATAAGTTGTGCTGGCTTCCCTATGGTGACTTTCGTTGTAAAGATTCCTCTATCTAGCAAGGAGTCCCTGGATGATGCAAATGATTAACATGCTTGGCTACTAACTGAAAAGTTAGTGGTGCAAGTCCACTCAGAGGCGCCTTGGAAGAAAGCCCTGAAAACTCTATGGAGCACAGTTCAAACTGACCCTGGTGACGAAGTGGTTAAGAGCCTGGCTGCTAACCAAAAGGCTGGCAGTTCGAATCCACCAGTCGCTTCCTGGAAACCCTATGGGGCAGTTCTACTCTGTCCTATAGGGTTGCTATGAGTTGGAATTGACTTAACGACAATGGTTTGTTTTTTTGGTTTTAGATGTACTTAGATCCTTAAATAACACCTGTGTGAAGACTGAAAAGCATGAAGGAATCTATACTTCTCTTTTGGATCTTGTTTATTTTGTAAGGGCTGTGAGGGGAGAGAATAGAGAAGGGGGTCACTGTCTTTCACACAGAGGACAAGTCCTTAGTCTGTTCATCCTATACTGTGGTGTACTGACTAGGGGCTGAAAACATTCTGTTGTATTTGTTGCTCCTGACTTTGTGGCTCCATCCTAACAGTTGTTGTGTGCTGTTGAGTCCGTTTTGATTCATAGTGACCCTGTAGGACAGAGTAGAACTGCCCTATAGGGTTTCCTAGGCTGAAATCTTTACAGGAGCAGATTGTCAGGTCTTTCCTCCTGTGGAGCAGCTGATGGGTTTGAATCGTCCACCTTGTGGTTAGCAGCCCAACGCTTAATTATTGTGCCAGCAGGGCTCCTTCAGTCCTAACAGTAGTGAGTGAGAATTGCTGCAGAACCAAGAAGAAGCAGCACTCAAGGCTGTAGGAAGGGAGCTGGAGCCACTGTTGGGATTTCTACTCTGCAAAGCCATGAGCCACCAGGGACTGGGTTGTGTGTGGAGAGACAGGAGGCCTGCATCAAGAACGTCCTTCCTGTGCAAACTTTGTGTTGTGAGGCCCCGGGGCACACTGGGATTTTATGTTACCTCCCAAAGTGTCCACACATTTTAAGTTTTATAACCCAGTAATCCAAGAGGAGCGTTTCCTCCCACGCACAGTCTGCCTGGCTTAGTGGGGGACGAGCAAAGATGGGCAGGAGGAATGCCAGACCGCATCCCTCAAGGCCAAGCATCTAAAGTTGGAAAGTCTGTGCTGTGGCCTGCACGCCATGTGCTGATCATCCCTCCTTGCTCAGGCTGCCCTTGACTGTTGGAGATGAGCACCAGCCTTTCAGCATCATAGTGCATAGCCTTGGTTCCAGAAAGTTCTGATTCTCTATGGGAGAGCGTGGTCAGCTGAAATTTGCAGACAGTCCTTGGACC
This sequence comes from Trichechus manatus latirostris, assembly GCF_000243295.1. Taxonomy (NCBI): domain Eukaryota; kingdom Metazoa; phylum Chordata; class Mammalia; order Sirenia; family Trichechidae; genus Trichechus; species Trichechus manatus. Next base: position 1,481,310 of record NW_004444138.1, on the reverse strand, counting down.
TCCTTCATGCCAAGTGAGCAAGCACGTCATGATCTGGGATGGTTCCCACCAGGCATTTACTACCCCTGTGGGCCAGGGGTACCTGAGGTGGTGGAGGGCCACCCGTGCATGTACACACAGAGCAAACACTTGCAAGACTACAAGCTGGAGTGAGGCTGGTGAGGAGTCTTGAGGGCAGGATTCAAGGAGCGCTCACTCTCAGGGCAGCACGGCCTGCACACCCCAGTACCCTGTGCCTCACCCTAGCCCTGGCCCAGGCTGTGGGCTCCGTCTAGTCAACATGCATGCATTCCTTTCCTGAGGCTGCTGTAGCAAATTACCACAAGCTGAGTGGCTTATAACACCAGACATTTATTCTCTCACAGTTCTGGAGACTAGAAGTCCAAAATCAAGGTGTTACCATGTTCCCTGTGAAGGCTCCAGGGGGCCATTCTTCCTCGCCTCTTTTCACTTGTGTAGCCTTTGGCGTTTCTTGGCTTGCAGCAGCCTCACTTCAATCTCTGCCTCTGTCGTCACATGGCTGTCTTCTCTCTGTGTGTCTCTGTGCCTCTTTTCTTTTTTTATAGGGACACCAGTCATATTGGATTAGGGCCCACATTAATCACCTTATCTGAAGTTGGCTACATTTGCAAAGACCCTATTTCCAAATAATAATGAAGTTCCCTTCAGAACAATGTTATGTGATCTTTGAACGAATAACGCTTTCATTTTTGGTGGGCTGTGGCTCCATGTAGGTCCCTGGGTGGCGGAAACAGTTTGTGCTGGACTCCTAACATAAAGGTTGGTGGTTCAAACCCACCCAGCAGCATCACAGAAGAAAGGCCTGGCGATCTGCTTCTGTAAAGATTACAGCCAAGAAAACCCTACGGGGCAGTTCTACTCTGTAATACATGGGATTGCCATGAGTTGGAATGGACTAGATGGCAAAAGGCTTGGTTTTGGTTTTGGTGGCTCAATGTATAGAGTATTTACCATGATATTTCCCTAGTAGTGAGATAAATAAGGTCACATTCACAGGTATCAGGAGTTAAGACTTCAACATATCTATTTGGGGCACACCTCAACCCATTTTATTGTGTTTATTGAGGATCTGTTCTGTCACAGTTCTTGGGCTGAGCGCTGCTGGAGGCTACAGAGGTAAACAGAGCTCAGTTTCTGCCTCCACATGGCTTAGAATCCAGATAGCATTCAGGGAGGTCTATATAATACCAAACCAAAAAACCCACTGCATTGAGTTGATTCCGACTCATAACAACCCTATAGGACAAAATAGAACTGCCCCATAGGGTTTCCAAGGAGAGACTGGTGGATTCGAACTGCCAACCTTTTGGTTAGCAGCTGAGCTCTTAACTACTGCACCACCAGGGCTCCAATAGATACCAGTAACCATAAATTGGCGTTGGTGGTTCAGTGGTAGAATTATTGCCTTCCATGTGGGAGACCCAGGTTTGATTCCCAGCCAATGCACCACATGCTCAGCCACCACCCATCTGTCAGTGGAGGCTTCAGTGTTGCCATGGTGCTGAACAGGTTTAAGGGGGAGCTTCTAGACTAAGACAAACTAGAAAGAAAGACCTGGCAATCTGCTTCTGAAAATCAGCCAGTGAAAACACTATGGGTCATAATGGTCTGATCCCCAACCAATCGTGGGGATGGTGCAGGACCAGGCAGTATTTTGTTCTGTTGAGCATGGGGTTGACATGAGTAGGGGTCCAACCTGATGGCAGCAACAATAACACCACTATAAATAAAATGGAATGCAATGAATGCCACGAATGGGCTGTGAGTACCTGGGAATCCAAGGACCAGTCTCTCTGAGAGGACTAGGGAAAGCCGCTTGGAAGAAGGGCTGGAGTTTGGTAGATGAGGAAGAGCCCATTAGGTCTAGCATGTGGTGGGGTGGTGGGGAGGCATCCCTGGCCTCTGTCTTTCATCCCCAAACCTGGCCTTTGGCCTGGGCCCCCAAAGGAGTTGGGGATGGGAAAGACCCTGGGGTTCACCGCTATGCTTGAAGCTGTGTGATGCATGGAAGACCCCCAGCAGGCCCGTGCACTGGTCTCTGTGCCTTGTGGAAGCATTGAGCTCGTGGAGACATTCTCAGGGACATAGACTGTGCACCCACAGCGACAAAGTCAGGGCAAGGCTGACCCGGCCTGGCAGTGTTTTCCCAGCTCTCTGCCTTCTAGGGGCTGAATGCAACACTCCTGGTGCAGATGGAGGGCTAGGAATGGAATTTGGACTGATAGATAGTGTATTTGTTGGAGCGGATGGTCCAGTCCTGCTCTGCCATCTCCCTGAGCAAGTCCAGAGGGTTAACCTCTAGACATCCAAATCAAGCGATGGAAAATCTTTCTCACGTTGGGGCACCGTGTGGGCCAATTGTTTCTCCCAAGGGGCAGGTGTGGGTCTACACAGTGTGTGCTTAGAAAACACTCTGGTTTTCTGGGCCAGTCCCTGCTGTGTGACTTGGAGGCCGTTCAATACCTTCACAGCGAGGTTTCATTTTCCACTCACCCCCTGTAGCCTAAAACAACCCAGCGCAGCCCCAGCTGTGTGGGTAACATGCCCGCCATCTTTGAGAGGATAAGACCCTCACTGAACAGTTAGCTCCTGAATAGAGACACTCTCTCATGGTGTGTGAGTTGGCAGGAGCAGGCCCGGCCAGGGGGTGTTGGGAGTGACAGTTTCTTGGCTGGGTGCTGCACCGCAGAAGGTGAGCTAGTGGTCAGCACTCACTGGCCAGGTGTGTCCACCCAGACTGCAGCCTGGGGTCTGAGGACAGGATGGCTGCCAGAGGGGGCTCGCCTCCTAATACTCAGAAGGATGCTGTGTGGGGAGTGAAGAGGGGCATGTGGAAATGACTGAGTGGCTAAGCTGGTCTACCATGGCTCAGGTTCAAGGTCAGTTCCAGTTCAAGGTCAATTCAGAGCTCCACTAAAACATCTGGGTGATGATCCCAACTGGAGATGCCTTGACAGCCCAAAAACACTACCTGAAAGAACTTCTCACTTCAGGTGAAATTATGAGGTCTACAGATAATTTTGTACGTTGCGGTTTATGTATCTACAAAGGGATAAGTATTAGTGAGAGAGAAAATGGGTCCAAGCAAAGCAGCAGTGTTAAGTGAGAGACTTTGAATGCAGGTGGTTGGGTGGGCTGTGGATGGACCAACGTAGATGGAGAATGTCTACCTTGTTCTGGAACCCTCTTGAATCTGTGACAGCCTTTAACAAACCCCAGAGAAGAAACCATTGTTCCCCTCAGCACAATGTTACATGATCTTTTCATCTCAGGTGGTTTGTGGCTGAATATATGAAGTCTTTACCATAACGTTTCCCCAGGAGTGGGATAAATTTGTTCTGAGCCAACATTAGTAGACTCGGGTCCTCCTTGTGACTGTAGTCATATGTCCAAGGTGGTTTGTGGCACTCCATTGCATCTATTATTACTGATCCTTAATTTCCCCTTCAGGTTGTGAATTATGACCATCTTCAGGAGCCCATTTGTATTCACATAGATAGAAGTGTTATGAGTAAGAGGTTATTATTATTATTTTGGTCTCATCTTTTCTGATATCACAATTTATTATTATTTTTTTATTGTAGGTAGTTGAAGGTTTACAGAGCAAATTAGTTTCCCATTCAATAATTTATACACAAATTGTTCCATGACATTGGTTGTAGTCCCCGCAATGTGTCAGCACTCTCCCCATTACCACCCTGAGTTCCCCATTTCTATTCTTAATACCTCTCAGTGTCTTCCTTTGCCTTGGTCATGTTGTGCTGACCTCCCCCATATTGTGATATTACACCTTACCACTGTTAGCTGCCGTCAAGTTGGTCTGCGAGTCATGGAGACTCCGTGCACAATGGAACTGAATGCTGCCTGGTCTTGTGCCATCCACATGATTGGTTGTGGATTAGACCATTGTGATCCTTAGGGTTTTCACTGACTGATTTTTGGAAGTAGATATCGCCAGGTTTTTCTTCCTAGTCTGTCTTAGTCTGGAAGCTTTGTTGAAACCTGTTCAGCATCATAGCAACATGCAAGCCTCCACTGACAGTCGGGTGGTGGCTGTCCACGAGGTACATTGGGTGGGAATCAAACCAGGGTCTTCCACATGGAAGGCAAGAATTCTACCACTGAACCACCACTGATCCCTCACAACTTACTGTGTCTAATAGTTTTTTTGAGAAAACTTTTCCTTATGCTGATCAGAAGTCTGCTTCCTTTTGTCTTATACCCAACAGACCTAGTTTTGATCTTTGGCACAAGAAAGAGTAACTCGTAAATCGTCTTACAAATGACAGCTCTCGTGGATCTGTAAAGGGCTTTTCTGTTCCTCCACATCTCCTCTATTCTACACTAAATATCTTTGGATCTCCTCCACCATCCCAATATCATATGGTTTCAATGCCTTACACCATCACAGTCTGGACACTTCTGTGTACTATGATTATCTGAAAAGGTTGTACCCAGGAGAGGAGAGAATACTCAAACCGATCTTTTTTATCCACCACCCTTTTGTCAGTTTGTCTGTCACTATGACGCTGGAAGCTATGCCACTGGTATTCAAAATATCAGCAGGGTCACCCACGGTGGACAGGTTTCAGTGGAGCTTCTAGGCTAAGACAGACTAGGAAGAAAGGACTGGTGATCTACTTTCAAAAATTAGGCAATGAAAATCTTATGGATCACAACAGAATATTGTCCAATATGGTGCTGAAAGATGAGACCCCTAATGGCCACAACAATGGACTTGAGTATATCAGTGATTGTGAAGATGGACTGGCACCGTTTCACTCTGTTGTATATGGACCTGCTATGAGTCAGAGCTGACTCAGTGGCAGCTAACAACAACAATGCATCTTTTCTATTGGATTTTTGTCAATGCTTGCTAATGTTTTCGTTCATACTGAATGAGTACTACATATTGTGGATAATAATAATACTAATAACAGTAATTAATTCTCTTCAAGACAGTGGTGAGCTGAAGCTGACCGGAACCAGCTTCTAAAAGCCGATTGTTAAATACTCAGGAATTTTGCAATCTGGTTGTTAAACTGTGGGTAGCCCGACACCAGACACAGTGGGAATATTTATACCATGAAAATCGGCAATTGCTACAAATCAAAGTTCTTCCTCCCCGCCCGTTAGACAGCAGGTTATCACCTCACCATTGCTTTAAGGTAGAAAAACCTCTTGTTATTCTTTCCAAGAGAAAAATGGGGAAGTCATTTTTCTCCTCGTTTAGAGGAGAAGATTCAACTATGCACTTTGTTTCTCGGAAATATTTTTTCTCAAGAAAAAAATCGAAGGTAACTCCAGGCTGTAGATGGGCAACTGGAAATAATGACAATATTCCCAGGCAATGTGCTGTAGAAATGAAGATGCCCCCTCCGCCCCTGTCTTTGCCCTTTCTCATGAAAGCTTTGCCTCAGCCAGGAAATCTTGCTGAGAAAATGCAAGACTTCACAGACACTGCCCAGACTATTAAACTGTAAGTTTTACTTCAATCATTTTTGGCATTTATTTATTTTAAAGAAACGTTGGGACAGGAATATAAAATTCAGTTAGCATTCAAATCTGGTTTTCTGAAAATAACTTGCCATTTGGGAGATGATAAAGGGTGTTAATCGCAATAGCTTGGCTGAATTCTCTAGTAATGGTTTAACTTTGCTAATCCTAAGATTAGATGCAGTGTTTCCCAAGGAATAATTCATTTTTAGAGTGTTCCTTGGGCTATGAAATTTCAGCGTGCCAATGCTAAACTATTCGTTCTGGGAGAACAAGTCTCTCTTAAGACCCTCCAAGGCTCAGTGTTGCTGGGTTTGACTGATACACAAAGCGTTGAAAGTCTTAATTTTTTCCTTTCAAAATATATTTAACTTCAGTAAACCTTAAGCCAAGCCTTGTGCAGATGGCAGACAGCTTAATTGCTGTGGTAAACTTGTCTGACGTTTTTGGGAAAAGTTTGGGCGCTAAAATAATCCACCAAGCCCAGACAAAATAGAGTTCAACCCACACAAAGACAGGCATATGGGCTAAGAATTGAAACTTGGCGGCTGAAGTTTTGTCCAAGGGTGTTCCTTTTCTCCCTCCCCTTTTCAGGGTTTCTTGAACAGCGTTGCAAGTCCAACGTGTATTATTTGGACAGCAAATCAAGACAAGCCCAAGATGAAATGAATCAGCATTACTATTTCTTCCCCCACCCCAACTGTCTTCCTGGAAAGTCTGAGCTGGTGGATGACAAGAACAGTTGACTATATTCGTGTATTATTTTTATTTATTTACTTACTTATTTTTAAATTTTGCAGGCACTGCACACTTCTAGGTAACTCAGCCCTTGGGGTAGCAAGAGTTGCATATTTCAATGGGTGTCACATCCTTCTTGAGGGCCACCCATGTACCAGACACTGTCCAGGCTTTGTTTTCTATTTTTCCGTTTTCTTTAATTTTAATTGTGGTAAAAATACATATATAATGAAATTTAAAAAATCAACATTTTTTTACATGTACAATTCCGTGACATCGGTTACATTCATCATGTTGTACAACAATTAACTACCTATTTCCAAATTATTCCACCACCATTAACAAAAACTCAGTGTCCCTTAATGAATTACTCCTCCTCCCTCTCCCTCCTGCCTGCCCCTGCTAACCACTAATGAATTTTTGTCTCTATGCATTTGCCTAATCTAGATACTTCATGTAAGTGCAATCATACACCGTTTGACCTTTTATGACTGACTTATTTCACTGAGCATAATGTTTTTAGGTTCATCCGTGATGTAGCATGTATTAGGACTTTATTTCTCTTTATGGCTGTGTAATATTCTGTTGTATGTACGTACCGTATTTCGTTTATCCACTCATCTGTTGATGGACATTTTGGTTGTACCTCTCGGTCATTTTGAACAGTGCTGCAGTGAAGATTGGTGTACAGGTTTCTGTTTGTGTTCCCAATTTGACTTCTTCTGGGTATATACCTAGGATTGGAGCCCTGGTAGCACAATGGTTAGGGCCGTTGCTAACTGAAAGTTTGGCTGTTTGAACCCATTAGCTACTCTGCAGGAGAAAAGACCTGGTGATCTGTTCCTGCAAAGATTACAGCCTAGGAAACCCTATGGGGTAGTATGAGTCGGAATCGACTTGATGGCCCACAACCACCACCACCTAGGATTGGGATTGCTGGGTCTTATGGTAGTTTTATGTTTAACTTTCTTTTTTTTTAAATTGTGCTTTAGGCCAAAGTTTACAGAGCAAATTAGTTTCTCACTCAACAATTAATACACAAGTTGTTCTGTGAATTTGGTTCCAATCCCCGTAATGACAGTACTCTCCCCTTCTTCACACTGGGTTCCCTGTTTCCATTCCCCCTGTTTTCCTGTCACTTCCAGCCTTCTCATCTTTGCTTTTGGGCAGATGTTGCCCATTTGGTCTCATTTATATGATTGAGCTAAGAAGCACATTCCTTGTGTGTGTTATTGTTTGTTTTATAGACCTGTGTCGTCTTTGGCTAAAGGGTGAACTTCGGGAGTGACTTCAGTTCTGAGTTAAAAGGGTGTCTGGGGGTCACAGTCTCGGTGTTTCTCCAGTCTCTGTCAGACCAGTAAGTTTGGTCTTTTCTTGTGAATTTGAATTTTGTTGTACATTTTTCTCCTGCTCTGTCTGGGACCCTCTGTAGTGATCCCTATCAGAGAAGTTGGTGGTGGTAGCCAGGCACCATCTAGTTCTTCTGGGCTCAGGCTGGTGGAGGCTGTGGGCCTTGTGGTTCATTAGCCCTTTGGACTAATATTTCCCTTGTGTCTTTGGTTTTCTTCATTCTCCTTTGCTCCAGACTGGATAGGACGAGTAGATGTATTTTAGATGGCCATTCCCAAGCTTTTAAGACCCCAGAAGCTACTCACCAATGTCAGATGTAGAACCTTTTCTTTATGAACTGTTATGCCAACTGACCTAGATGTCCCCAGAGACCATGGTCCCCAGCCCTCAGCCCAGTAACTCGGTCCCTCAGGGTATTTGGATGCGTCCATGAAATTTCTATGACTTTGCCTTGCTCATGTTGTGCTGACTTCCGCTATAATGTGTACTGTCTTTCCCTTCACCAAAGTTACCACTTATTGACTATCTAGTTAGTGATTTCCCCTCTCCACCCCTCCCTTTCCTCCTTACCATCAAAGATTGTTTCTTTCTGTGTGTAAACCTTTTCTTGACTTTTTATAATAGTGCAATATTTGTGCTTTTGTGATTGACTTATTTCATTGAGCATAATGCTGTCCAGATTCATCCATGTTGTGAGATGTTTCACGGATTCATGGTTCTTTATAGTATTCCATTGTGCGTATGTACCATAGTTTGTTTATCCATTCATCTGTTGGTGGGCATCTAGGTTGTTTCCATCTTTTTGCTATTGTGAATAATTCTGCAGTGATCATGAGTGGCATATGTCTTTTGTGTGATGGCTCTTATTTCTCTAGGATATATTCCTAGGAGTGGAATTGCTGGATCATATGGTTTTTCTATTTCTAGCTTTTTAAGGAGATATCAGATCGTTTTCCATAGTGGTTGTACCATTTTGCATTCCCACCAGCAGTCCATAAGTGTTCCACTCTCCCTGCAGCCTCTCCAACATTTATTATTTTCTGTATTTTTAATTAGTGCCAGTAATGTTGGGGTGAGAAGGTATCTCATTGTGGTTTTGATTTGCATTTCTCTAATGGCTAATGATCATGAGCATTTCCTCATGTGTCTGTTAGCCGCCTGAATGTCTTCTTTGGTGAAGTGTCTGTTCATATTCTTTGCCCATTTTTTTAAATTGGATTATTTGTCTTTTTGTTGTTGAGGTGTTGCAGTATCTTGTAGTATTGGCCCCTTATCAGATATATCAAGCCAAAAATTTTTTCCCAGTCTGTAGGTTCTCTTTTTACTCTTTTGGTGAAGTCTTTTGATGAGCATAAGTGTTTAATTTTTAGGAGATCCCAGTTATCTGGTTTATCTTACAGTCAGATCAGCTGACTCTACGTGGATGGATTTATGTCTAGGTTCTCAATTCTGTTCCATTGGTCTATGTGTCTGTCCTTGTACCAGTACCAGGCTGTTCTGACTACTGTGGCTGGATAGTAGATTCTGAGATCAGGTAGTGTAAGGTCTTCTACTTTGTTCTTCTTCTTCAATAATGCTTTACTTACCTGGGGCTTGTTTTCTTTCTGCATAAAGTTAATGATTAGTTTTTCCATCTTGTTAAAGAATGCTGTTGGTATTTGGATTGGGATTGCATTGCATCTGTTGATCGCTTTGGGTAGGATTGACATTTTTATAATGTCGAGTCTTCCTATCCATGAGCATGGTATGTTTTTCCATCTATGTAGATCTCTTTTGGTTTCTTGTGGTGGTGTTTTGTTGTTTTCTTTGTATAGGTTTTTTATGTCCCTGTCTAGATTTATTCGTAATTATTTTATTAGGCACTGTTATAAAGGTTATTGATTTTCTGATTTCCTTTTCGTAGTTCCCTTTGTTGGTGTATAGGAATCCAACTGATTTTTGTGTGTTGATCCTGTATCCTGCTATTCTGCTGAATCTTTCTATTAGTTCCAATAGTTTTCATGTTGAATCTTTAGGGTTCTCTATGTGTAGTATCATATCATCTGCAAATAGGGATAGTTTTACTTCTTCCTTACCAGTTTGTATGCCCTTTATTTCTTTTTCTTGCCTTATTGCTCTAGCTAGGACTTCCAGCACAATGTTAAAAGGAGTGGTGATAAAGGACATCCTTTTCTTGTTCCTTTTCTCAGGGGGAATGCTTTCATCCTCTCTCCATTGAGAATGATGTTGGCTGTTGGTTTTGTATAGATGTCTTTTATTACAGTGAGGAATTTTCCTTCTTTTCCTATTTTATTGAGAGTTTTTATCATGAATGGGTGGTGGACTTTATAGAATGTCTTTTCTGCTTTGATTGAGATGATCATGCAATTCTCTTCTTTTATTCTATTTATGTGGTGGATTACGTTGATTGATTTCCTAATGTTGAACCATCCTTGCATACTGGTATGAATTTCTCTTGCTCATGGTGTATTATATGTTTTTGATATGATGCTGAATTCTCTTTGCTAGAATTTTTTTGAGAATTTTTGCATCTATATTAATCACATATTAGTCTGTAATTTTGTTTTGTTGTGTGTCTTTGCCTGGCTTTGGTATCAGGGTTATACTGGCTTCACAGAATGAATTTGGGAGTATTCTTTCTTTTTCTATTCTCTGAAAGGATTTGAGTAGTACTGGTGTGAGCTCTTCTCTCAATGTTTGGTAGAATTCTCCAGTGAAGCTATCTGGGCTGGGTTTTTTTTCTCCCCCTTGGGAGTTCTTAAATTAACTTTTCAATCTCTTCTCTTGTTATGGGTCTGTTCAGCTTTTCTACCTCAGTTTATGTTAGTTTAGGTGGGTAGTATTTTTCTAGAGGGGCCCTGGTGGTGAATTTGTTATCTAGTGTTGTTATAAAAGAAATATCACAAGTGGATGGCTTCAAGAAACAGAAGTTTATTCTCTCACAGTCTAGGAGGCTAGAAGTCCAAATTCAGGGTGTCAGCTCCAGGGGAAGGCTTTCTCTCTCTGTTGGCTCTGGAGGAAAGCCCTTGTCATCAATCTTCCCCTGGACTAGGAGCTTCTCAGCTCAGGGACCCTGTGTCCAAAGGATGCATTCTTCTCCTGACACTACTTTCTTGGTGCTATGAGGTCCCCATGTTTCTCTGCTCACTTCTCTCTTTTATATATCAAAAGAGATTGGCTTAAGACACAATCCAATTTTGTAGATTGAGTCTCGTCAACATAACTTCTGCTAATCCCATGTCATTAACATCATAAAGATAGGATTTACAAGACCTAGGAAAATCACATCAGATGAGAAAATGGTGAATAATCACACAATACTGGGAATCATGGCCTAGCCAGATTGATACACATATTTTGGGGGGACACAATTCAATCCATGACGGCTGCTAACCAAAAGGTTGGCAGTTCAAATCCACCAGCAGTTCCTTGGAAATCCTAGGGGCAGTTCTGCTCTGTTCTGTAGGGTTGCTATGAGTCGGAATCAACTTGATGGTAACGAGTTTGGTTTTTTGGTTTGATGTTTCTAGAAATTTGTTCATTTCCTCTAGGTTCGCAAATTTGTTGGAGTGTAGTTTTTCATAGTACTCTGTTACGATCCTTTTTATTTTAGCTGGGTCTGTTGTAATGTCTCCCATTTTATTTCTTATTTGAGTTATTTGCTTCCTCTCCTGTTTTTCTTTTGTCGGTTTGGCCAGTGGTATGTCAATTTTGTTGATCTTTTCAAAGGATCAACTTTTGGCCTTGTTCATTCTTTCTATTGTTTTTTATGTTCTCTATTTCATTTATTTCTGCTCTGATCTTTATTATTTCCTTTCTTCTGGTAACTGTGGGCTTCTTTTGCTGTTCTTTCTTTTTGTTCCAGTTGTAGGGCTACCATTTTAATTTTGGTCCTTTCTCCTTTTCTGATGTGTGCATTTATTACTATAAATTGAACTTTGAGTACTGCCTCTGTTGTGTCCCAAAGGTCTTGGTATGATGTATTTTCATTCTCATTTGATTCTAGGAATTTTTTCATTCCATCTTTGATTTCTTCTATTACCCAGTAGTTTTTAAGCAAGGTGTTATTCAGTTTCTAGGTTTTTGATTTTTTTCCCTTGCTCTTCCTTTTATTGATTTCTAATTTCATGGTATTGTGATCAGAGAAGTTGCTTTGTACTATTTTGATGTTTTGGATTTTATTGAGGGTTGCTTTGTGGCCTAAGATGTGGTCTATTCTGGAGAATGTTTCATGTGCATTGGAAAAGAATATATACTTTGCTGCTGTTGGTTGGAGTGTTCTATATATGTCTATGAGGTCAAATTGATTGACTGTGGCCTTTAGATCTTCTGTATCTTCTTTGGTTTTTCTACATGTTCTGTCCTTTACCTAGAGTGGTGTGTACTAGTCTCCTACTGTTACTGTGGAACTGTTTATTTCTCTTTTTAGTGCTGTTAGAGTAATGTATTTTGGAACCCTGTCATTGGTTGGATAGATATTTATTCAGGTTATTTCTTCTTGGTGGGTTGTCCCTTTAATCGTATAATGTCCTTCCTTGTCTTTTATGGTGGATTTTGCCTTAAAATCTATTTTATCTGAGATTAGTATTGCCACTCCTGTTCTTTTTTGGTTGACATTTGCTTGAGATATTTTTTCCACCCTTTGATATTCAATATATTTATGTCTTTGTGTCTAAAGTGTGTCTCTTTTAGACAGCATATTGATGGGTCATGTTTCTTTTATTTATTTTTTTATTGTACTTCAGGTGAAGGCTTACAGAACAAATAGTTTCTCATGAAACAGAAGTACACATGTCGTTTTATGACATTGGTTAACAACCCCACAACATATCAACCCTCTGACTTCTCAACCTTTTTTTTTTT
>NW_004444138.1:1435103-1467608 GCF_000243295.1 Trichechus manatus latirostris | reverse complement strand
TTCAGCGACATCGATTATGTTCTTCCAGTTGTGCTGCTATTCTCACTTTAGATGAAGGTTTACAGAACAAAATAGTTTCTCATTAAACAGTTAGTATGAATATTGCTCTACGACAATGGTTAACAACCTCACCACATGTCAACATTGTCCTTACTCAACCTTGGGTTCCCTATCACCAGCTTTCCTGTCCCCTTCTGCCCTCTAGTGCTTGTCCCTGGACTGCTTTGCCTCGTTAGTCCCATTTTGTTTTATGGGGCTGCCCAATCCCTGGCTGAATGGTGAACCTTGGGAGTGAATTCACCACTGAGCTAAAAAGGTGTCTGGGGGCCATACTCTTGGAGTTTCTCAAGTCTCTGCCAGGCCAATAAATCTGTTTTTTTTTTTGTGTTAGAATTTTGTTCTACATCCTTCTCCAGCTCTGTCCAGAACCCTCTGTTGTGATCCTGGTCAGAGCAGTTAGTGGTGGTAGCCAGGTGCCATCTAGCTCTACTGGACTCAGTCTGGTGGAGGCCTTGGTAGCTGTGGTCCATTAGTCCTTTAGACTAATCTTTTCCTTGTATCTTGTTCTCTTCATTTTCCCTTGTTCCTGAAAGGGTGAGACCAGTCTAGTATCTTAGATGGCTACTCACAGGCTTTTAAGACCCCAGATGCTACTCACTAAGGTAGAATGTAGAACACTGTCTTTATAAACTGTGTTATACCAATTGAGCTAGATGTTCCCCAAGACCATGGTCCCCACAGCCCTCTGCCCAGCAATTCAGTCCGTCAGGTAGTTTGGATGTGTCTATGGAGCTTTAATGACAGGTCATGTTTCTTTTATTCATTCTGTCACTCTCTGTCCCTTTACAAGTGCATTTAAGCCATTTACATTCAGTGTGGTTATTGATAGCTGTGAGTTTATTGCTGTCATTTTGTTGTCTTTTTTTTTTTTTGTGCTGCCAATGTTTTCTTTGTTCCTTTTACTTTCCTTTTGTTTGTGGAATTTATTTCATTAGTATAGATTTTGTGTTTATTGAGTCTTTACTTTTTTTTCTTTTTTCTTTTGATGAGTAGGTTTGTTAACTATCTTTGTAGTTACACTGAAATTTATACTTATCTTCCTCAGTTTAACTCAGCTGTTTATTACTTGTTATCCCCTTCATTTTCTCTCCATTTGGAAGTTCTATACCTACACCGTTTATTCTCTTTTTTATTATTTTGACTTTGTCATCATTTACTGATTGACATCTCTGGTTCCCTGTTTTAAATCTTTTAGTTTTGTTTTATTACTGAGAGCTCTTTACCTAGGTTTGTATCTGGCAGATGCTGTTCTTTGTCTTAGCCTCAGGTTGTTGTCTTATGCTGTTGGTTCTCTAACCAAAGGAATCACTTTAATATTTCTTGTACATTTGGTTTGTTTTTTGCAAATTCCCTTAATTTCTGTTTATCTGGAAATGTGCCAATTTCATCATCGTATTTGAGAGAGAGTTTTGCAGGATATATTATTCTTGGTCAGCAGTACTTTTCTTCTGAGGTTTTATATATGTCATCCTATCGCCTTCTTGCCCTTATAGTTTCTGCTAAGTAATCAGAGTTTAGTCTTATTGTTTCCCCTTTGTAAGTGACTTTTCTTTTTTCTAGAACTGCTCTGAGGATTCTTTCTTTGTCTTTGTTTTTGGCAAGTGTGATTATGATATGTCCTGTTTACTTTCTTTTGGAGTCTATCCTATATGGCTATATGGGGTTCATTGAGCTTCCTGGATGGTCAGTTTTTCATCTTTCATGATATTAGGGAAGTTTTCTGCCAGAAAATCTTCAACAATCCTCTCTGTGTTTTCCAATTTCTTCCCCTGTTCTGGAACTCCAATCACATGCAAATTTTTGCCCTTGATTGTGTGCCACATAATTCTTAGTTTTTTTCCCCATTCTTTTCTATGATTTTTCCTCAAAGTGGATTTGTCTTCAGTTTCACTGACTGTATCTTCCATTGTTTCAAAATTGCTCCTAAAACCCTCTATTGAGTTTTCCATTTCTGAAATTTTGTTGTTTATCTTTTGGATTTCTAGTTGTTGTTTTTGTATGATTTCTAATTGTTTATTTTGACATTTTGTTCTTGTATTATTTTCCTGAATTCTTCTATTGCTTTTTTCTATGTTTTCCTTGATTTTGTCTGTTTCATTGCTTTTGTTTGTGTTTTCCATGATTTTGTCTGTTTTTTCCTTGGTTTTGTCTCTGTTTTCCTTGATCTCTTTCCTAATCTCTTGGAAAGCCCTAAATGTTAGTCTTTTGAATTCCATATCAGGTAGTTCCACTGCCTTTTCTTCTACCAGAAGGTCATCTGATTCTTTATTTTGGTCACTTTTTGCAGCCGTCTTGTCCTGCTTTTTTGTATTTTTTGATATTGCCTGCTCTCTTGAGACATTCAGGTCTTATTTTCTTTATTTATTGATTATATGTTTGTTTGTTTTGTCCTTCTTAATTGTTTTGTTTTGATATTTCTGGGTGGGTGGGCTGGTTGTGCTTTGTTGCTTGCTCATCTTTTGCATGATAGCCATTACCACCTTGTCAGGATGGGTAAGGCAGGTTGCTCAGCTGTGATGCAGCAGGCCAGGGCCATTGGGTAGGGAGGGCATAGGATTGGACACTCAGCCATGGGGCATCTGTACAGGGCTGATGGGAAGGGAGGGACACGGGGCTGGGACTCTTGGCTGTGGCACAATGGGACTGGCCTGTGGGGAAGGGTGGGGTGCAGGCTGGGTTGCTTGACAGTGGTCCAGTGGGGCAGAGCTGGTGGGGAGGGAGGATCACAGGATAGGATGCTCAGCTGCTGGGCAGTGAGGCAGAGCTGTTTGGGAGGTGGGGGCATGGGCTGGGGCACTCAGATGTGGAGCGGCAAGGCAAAACCAGCAGAGAGAGGGAGGAACATGCATCAGGATGCTCAGCTGAAGGGCAGTGGGGCAGAGCTGGTGGGGAGGGAGGGGGATGGGCAGGGGAGCTCAGCATGATGGAGCTGACGAGGAGGGAGGGGGCATCGGCATGGGGCCCAATCACCTGGCGGCAGTGCAGCAGTGCAGAGCCGTTGGAGAGGGAAGGGGCACAGGCAGGGCCAACTGGCTGCAGAGAAGCAGAGTGGAGCCAGCAGGGAGGGGAGGCAGGGCAGGATGCTCAGCTGCGGGGCAGTGGATGGAGCCACTGGGGAGGGAGAAGCATGAGTCTGGGCACTCAGCTGTGGGGCAGCGGGGTGGAACTGGTAGGGAAGGAGGGGGCATGGGCATGGGGCTGGGCCACCTGGCTACAGTGTAGTAGCTCGGAGCTGGCAGGCAAGGAGGGAGCATGGGTCTGGGTCGCTCCACTGTAATGCAGGCAGACTGGCCGGCAGGGAGGGAGGTGTGCAGAGCCGGGTTGCTTGGTTGCAGTGCTGTGGGGTGTGGCTGGCAGGAAGAAAGAGAAAGGAGGGGACCTAAGTGGCGGCAGATGGGTCTAGATTGGGGGAAAACAGAGAGGGTTGTACCGTGGTCCCTAGCAGTCGGGGCTGCTGGGGTTGGGTGGTTCTTGCTACTACTTGTCTGAAGGGTAGGGATTATAGGAGTGTGTTCCTTTGGTTATCATTTGAGAGTGTCTGGACACTTCCTTGAGCTGCAGCCAGCAAACGGGACTTTACTTCACTCTGGGGTGTCCGTACCATTCCTCTATCTTCTATTGGGCATTGCATGAAGGTGCCTTTCAGTGCTCTTTGTGTAGGGTTTTGGCTTTATCTCAAGATGGCTGTGCTGTTCTGTGCTGGTTGTTAGGGAACCTCTACTCCGTATCTCGTTTGCTGTTTTAGATCAGTTTTTTCTTCTCAGGCTTCCAATCTAATACTTTATCCTTTCATTTAAAGTTCAGGGTTCCAGGATTGATGTCTGTATCTGTTCTACTTGGTTTTTTGGGTCTTTGTTGTAGAGGGATGTCTTGGTGCATCTGACTAGTCCGCCATCTTCACTCTGCTCTCATTATGTTTAACTTTTTGAGGAACCACCAAACTGTTTTCCACAGTAGCAGTACCATTTTGAATTCCCACCAGCAATGGGTAAAAGTTTCAATATCTCCACATCGTCACCAACATCTGTTGTTTGCTGTTTTTTTTTGATCATAGTCATTCGAGTAGGGATGAAGTGGTATCTGATTGTGATTTTGTTTGCATCTCCCCAGGCTCTGTTTTCTTGGGCAGTAAAATCTATTTCTCTGTCTTAAAAAAGGATATTTTCTGAGTGGATGACTTCTGACTCAACATAGAATTTATAATTTGGGGATATAAGAAAATGTTTATCATGAAAGTGGCAGTTAATCACTGCAACTAAGATTGCTGTCATCTTAATGACAAAGTTAAAAATAAAGCTCAGTAGACAGTATCCTTGTTTACTTCAACTACCAACGGCTATAAAGTTTGATTACTTTTTTTCTAACTGTGTTTATCAACACTTGCAAACACCCTGCTTCATGGAGAATAGCCAACTGACCCATGTTTGTACTTCAGATGGATTTATTTTAACCAATTTCCCTTACATGTGTCACTGTGCATATTGATGAGAGTCCTTAGTTTAGACCAGTGCTTCTCAAACTCAAATGCACACACTTAGTGGGGAGCTTGTTAAAATACACATTTCTGGGCCCTTCTCTAGAGACAGATTGATTAGAATTTGTGGGACTAGGTAATCTGCATTTTTAATATGTGTCCCAGCTGACTGTGAGGCTGTGATGGCGGTAGTCTGTACACGACATACTTTGTAAAATTCTGGCATTATAGCTCATAGCATCAAACATGTTTGGAAGCTCAGTTTTGTCACATATTGGCTGTGTGACCTTGAGCAAGTAATTCTACCTCACCCAGCCTTAGTTTCTAAGTTTTTAAAAAAGGTGGTAATAGTGCTGCAAGTAAAACCTAGCTTAATCTTAACCTTTAATGGCCTTGGCAACTTAAAAATCTGAGGATGGGTGAGTGCATTAATTAGTGTTGTGAGCACCAAAAGTGGGAGGCATAACATGACAAAGTCTATTTCTTGCTCACTGACAGTCTAGGGCAGGTTGATGGGGCTCTGCTCCATTCCCAATGCAGAGGTCCTGCCCTCTTGTGATGCTGCCATCTCAAAGCATGGCTACTAAGGGCACCCTGGGAGGGGGAGAGTGATGGAGGTGGCTCACTGGCTCTTAACTGCTTTAGCCAAGAAGTGACATGTGCGATTTCCATTTATAGTTCACTGGCCAGAACGAGTCACACGGTTCCAAGCTAACTGCAAGGGAGGCTGAGAAATCTAGGTGAGCACATGGAATATTTGATGACCATGAACTGCTTGTGCTACATTGGGTCTGAGGTCTGATTTAGTGAGGTGTAATTGGTCCTGTTTCTCTGTGATTCCCTTAACTGCCCTGCCCTACTACATGAGTTGTCTTTGTCCTCTGGTTGGCTACCTTCGTGGTTGCAAGACGGTGGCTGTTATGGATTGAACTGTGTCCTCCAAAAATATGTGTTGGAATCCTAACCCTTATAACTTTGAATGCAATGTGATGTAATGTAATGTAATGTAATCACCCTCCATAATGTAATCTAAAGTAATCAAGCAATCAGTTGAGGTCATACAAATGTAAGGTGGATCCTAAACCTAATAACTTCCAAGTTATATAAACAGCAGAAGAGACACAGAGACACATATGGGGGAAGACAGACGTCATCTGAGGGTCATCTAAAGCCAAGGAACCAAGGAATGTCCGGGGCAACTGACAAGGAAGGAATTGGCACAGCTGAGACTCTGAGTTGGACTTTTAGCCTCCAAAAATGTGAGACAATAAATTTCTGTTCTTTAAAGCCACCCACTTGTGGAATTTCTGTTATGGCAGCACTAGGTAACTAAGATGGCCCTATTTTTATTCTTGCCCCAGACCTCACAACAGTTAGGGGTCAGCCTAATCAGAATGGTGTTTGTAAGTTACCATTATAGTGCTTTAAGCATTTATAAGAGATTTTTAATTTATATTGTCACTTTCAATTGCTCTCACTTAACTTTCAAAACAACCTCAAACTGGGGTCTTATTACTATCTCCAGTTCACAGTGAAGGTGTTGAATGCGCTGAAGCTGATACATCATAGAAGCCAATCATGTAGTTTAAATTTATTTCCAAGAAGAAAAATGACCAAGGATCTGTACACCTAGGTGCCAAGGAACATTCAACGCTGGGATGTTTCCACGCAGCATAACACAGAAGTCACACTGACTAGCTTTGTTTCCCCGACAGATATATTCTCATAGTGACCACTCTTCACATGCCTCCTAGTGGCCTTCTTTGAAAAATGCTGCCTCCCAGCAAATATCAGGGAGTCCCTGGGTAGTACAAATGGTTAAGATGCTTGGCCGCTAACCAAAAGGTTGAAGGTTTGAGTCCATCCAAAGGCACCTAGAAAGAAAAGCCTCCTTCCAAAAAATCAGCCTTTGAAAACCCTATAGAGTGCAGTTCTACTCTGAAACACATGTGGTCACTATAAGTCAGAGCTGACTCGATGGCAACTGGTAACAAATATCAGAGGCTTGGCAAGAAAACCGCTACAGAGATATTTGAGCACCATCTTTGTGCTCAGAACTGTGGAGGTTGTGTCAG
Source organism: Trichechus manatus latirostris (assembly GCF_000243295.1). NCBI lineage: Eukaryota > Metazoa > Chordata > Mammalia > Sirenia > Trichechidae > Trichechus > Trichechus manatus. The sequence goes on along the minus strand of NW_004444138.1, from coordinate 1,460,999 downwards.
AGAGAAAATTACAAGGCAGGGATGATTACCCAATAAGCAAGTTACACTTGGGCTTACTTGTTCTTGCTTACTAATCTGTAGTGCAGAATTTCCCCTGCTTTTCACCACATCAAGGATATAGCGAAACCCATGTGAAATTGTGCTTTGCGGGTAAGTAACTAAACACAGGTAAGCCCATTGGTAGCTTGCTTACTGTCAGCCTGTGCATACCGTACTTATTGGTTAATCCGTCCCTGCAGGGCACGGTTCCTGTTCACAGAGTTATGAATAGAAGCAAGGAAATAAAAGGAACAGTGAAGAAATAGGAAATGAGAGAGCACATATTTTAATGTTATATTGTGTGGAAAATCTAGAGCAAAGGTTGGCAAACGTCTTCTTTAAAGAGCCAGATTGTAAATATTTTTGGATTTGCAGGCCATACGGTCTCTGTCACAGCTACTCAACTTTGCATGAAAGCAGTCGTAGATAATACATAAATGAATGGTATGGAAGTGTTCCAATAAAACTTTATAAACCTTGAAATTTGAATTTCATGTAACTTTCAAAAGTCACGAAATCTTCTTTTATTCTTTTCAATTATTAAAAAATGTAAAAAAAAAAATTCTTAGCTTGCTGACCATACAGAACAGACTGTGGGGCTGGATTTGGCCCATGGGCCATTGTTTGTTGACCTTGTTCCAGAGCAGTGTTTCCTGAAATGTTTGGAAGAACAAAATTACTTCATGAGCTATTAGTAGGCATTCAGAAAAGAGAAGTTTGGTAACTGATACATGTCTTGTACCCAGTAGTACAGCGTCACCATGCACGTGAGCACATTAAAGGCTCTGAGAAGTCCTGCAATAAAGAAACATGTTCAACTTTGTTTAATGTAGCATTACTCAAGCTTAATCAAGAAAGAAAACAAACAAACAAACAAAAAAAAAACCAAACCAGTTGATGTCAAATTGACTCCGACTCATGGCAACTCCATTTATTTCAGTGTAGAGCTGTGCTCCGTAGGGTTTTCAATGACTGTGATCTTTCAGAAGTAGATTTCACAGGTCTTTCTTCTGTGGTACCTCTGGATAGAGTCGAACCAACAATCATTTGGTCGGTAGCCAAGCACTTAGCTGTTTGTGCCATGTAAGGACTCCCTTAATCATGAAAGCACTCTTTATTTAAAACTTAAAAACAAAATTTTTGCCACATAATAAATATTTATTTATCATGTAACTGGTATTCTGAAGAACCGAGATTAGGAAATATTGGTCCAAAGGTCCTAAAGTTGTTGAGAAGGCAGTTTGGAAGTGGTGGGAGGCATTCAAGGGAGGTTTTTGGAAGAGCTGTGATTTAAGTTTACACAACTTTCTGATGCATTCAACTTCAGTTAGAGGGAGATGGCCTGGCTTTTTTTTTCCCTTGGCAAACAGTCCTATCCTCTTGAGGGACACATATCCTGCTGTGTCACTGGGGAGCACCAGTTCTGAAACACGAAGGGATTCTTTGGGGAGGAGCTGCTGCCAACTTAGATTTCAGGATCTATAAGATGTTGACAATAGACTCTTATCCGCAATCCCCACCTGGCCTCCAACCTTCACTCGGTTGCTCAGAGCAAAATCATAGGTTTTGTCCTTATATTTGTGGGTTTTTCATGTATGTCAAGGGGATTCATGCCATTAGACAAAGCTCTCTACAGATCCTTCGTGGATAATCCCATCTCTGTTCCTGGCTTCTTCTGAGATAGATGAATCTATGAGTCAGTCACATGCTTAATCTCTTCAGTAGAACGGTGTTCTCTCTAGAGCATGCTTTAGCATTTTTTACAGTGTGGTTAGGCAGAGAAATTTTCAAATAATAAAGTTCTGGTTCGTTTTGCTTAACAGTTCTGTCCTCAACTTATCTCTTTTACTGTAAGCAACAAGGAGAAAAGAGGCTGTGCCTTCAGCATTTTGCTTGGAAATCTCCGCAGCTAAATATCTAAGTTTATTGCTTACAATTTCTATTTTCCACACAACACTAGACCACAATTCAGCCAACAACAGTCTCTTTCTCTAGAATGTGAGCTCCCTGAGGGCAGGGACTTTGTCTTGCTCACTACTGTATTCAGAGCACTTAGCTCCAGTTGCTGTTGAGTTGATTCCAACTCATGGCAACCCCCTGTGTATCAGAGTAGAATTGTGCTCCATAGGGTTTTCAATGGCTGATTTTTAGGAAGTAGATCACCAGGACTTTCTTCTGAGGAACTTCTGGGTGGACCTTTTGGTTAGTAGCTGAGCACATTAACTATTTGTACAGTGCCTGGCAAAGAGGAAACCCTCCATAAATATTGTCAGATACACTGACGAGGAAATGAATGAAAGAGTGAATGCTTGGCATTTGCTGGGCAGTCTAGGCAGGTAAATGATTTTAAGTCATCATGGACACTGAGAGACAAGGCACTTTCTTCTGAGCGACTAACCAAAGGGCATTTCTCCAACAGGGGTAGGTGACCTCCTCAAGCAGGTGGGGCCATTTCCCAGTTGCCACAGTTAATTTCACATGTCAACTTGGCTAGGCTAAAGTTCCCAGTGGTTTTACCAAATACAAATTTAGTTGCTGTTCCGTAACATAGTCTAATGTAATCACTTTCCATAATGTAATCTAATGTAATATAATCGATCAGTTGACAGGGGAGTTCCTTTAGGGTGTGGTCTGCCTTCAGACTATAAAATAGATATTTTGGTGGAACTCTCTTTCACTCTTTTGACTCTGCACTCTTTCTGTTGCTTCGCCTATGGATCTTGGGATGCAAGCCTGCAGGAATCTCCAACCTGCCACCTTACCTACAGATTTTGGATGTTCCAGCCTGTACAATTTCATGAGCCAGTCTCTTGAAGTAAATCTCTCTCTCTGTCTCTCTCTCCATATGTATATGTACATGTATGTGTATATGTGTGTGTATATATATATACATGTATATATGTGAATATATATGTAATACATATGTGTGTGTGTGTTGTATTTCATTGCTTCTGTTTCTGTAGAGAACCCTGACTAAGCCATCAGATCACGGAGGAAAATACTTCTTTATAGGCAGTAGAAGACTGCTGTGCCCCACCTCCCCAAAAGCACAAAAAGGGTAATATTAAATTCTCAGAGCCTTTTGTGAAAATCAGGCCCCCTTTCAGAAACCAATTCTGAGAATCATGTATTTCATGATTTCTGTATTTGATTTAGGAAATTTCATGACAGCTTATTAATCTATTTTGAAAGACCTGGTCAATGCTATTGAGATGTTTTTCCCTGAGATAATTGAGATGAAGCTTGAAAGAGATTTAAAAAAATATATTAAAAAGCCCTTTTATTTATTGAACAGCTAAAGGCAAAGCCATCTGTTACTGTAACAACAGTCTGTAGGGGAAAGCTGTAAAGACGCCAACAATAAGTAAATGTGCCCATAAAATGTCCACCAAGATCCTGGAAAGCTATTTGTTCTCTCACACTCTCTCGGCTACCCTTGGGTAACTGAGGAATAAATGACTCCAACTGCTTGCCAGGTGTCATCTGATAAGTGCAGAGGTTAAGCCAGACTCTGGGGCACTCAGGGTTCATGGCAAGAACATCTGATTTGTTAGACGGGAGTTTCCTGGAGACAGAGATGGGAAGCCTTGGGTGATGGGGCCAAATTTCCTCTTGGGATGACTTTTGACCCCATCCTTTTCCTATGGGTAACTGACTTCCTATGTTGTGTGGGTCCATTTTCACCAAGAATAATTAAGCAGGGCCGGGAAACCCAAGGCCAGTTGGGATTAAGGTGCGCCATCTTGGCCTCTCATCAATGATTTTCATGTCCATGACGCACTAATATTTCCTGATTCTTGAGACCTAAGTGGGAGCAGTAACGTGAGGATATTATAACACAGATCGAGAGTTAAACCAGTTGCTGTGGAGTTGACCCAGGTTCATGGCGACCTCATGCATGTCAGAGTAAAACTGTGCTCCATAGGGTTTTCAATGGCCAATTTTTTGGAAGTAGATTGCCAAGCCTTTCTTCCGAGGTGTCTGTCAACATTTCAGTTAGCAGCTGAGTGCATTAACTGTTTGTGCCACCCAGGGTTAGGCCTGTGGAAACCAGAGACTGCATGCAAAATTATGATTTTAAAATGACATGTGTACTTTGTGGGCCTCCTGTTTGCCCTTCCCCAAGATGCCCTTCTTTGAATCAACAGGATTTAACGAAAACCTCAGCCTGTCACTCTGCTTCTTTTGATCCTCCTTGCGGATTTCAGATGGAGACAGGTTTTGTAATGAGGATCATTTTCACTTAGCAAATAGGTGTGCAGGAGATTTGATGTCAGTGGAATCTCAGAGACACTTTAGCTCCTGCTCCCTGGCGTAGGTGAGTGTGGAAAATCTCCAGACTGTGCTTTATTAGATTTTTCACCCCAGTTACTCGAGGCTGGTCCCCTGGGGGGTTTGCATTGCATGGACACTGTAATTAGGGAGAGGGATCGCCAGGCATACCTGGAAGCTCTCTCCTGGGCATAAGGACCAACTGGCCCAGCAGAGCAGGGCTGACACTTAGGCTTCTGATGGAAAACAGATGCAAAGGAGGCCGTGTAATTACAGGAAACCTCACTAATAAGATAGCTGTTCCATACTCAGCAATGGGGAGAAGGTGGGTTTTATTTTTGCTTTGCTTTTAAATGAAGGAGAGTCTTTTGTCAGCACTTCAAAATGCTGAAAATGACCTGATGTTTACTGGTCTAGTGGCAGCAGAAATGACACCAGAAAGTTTTGCACTTGAACACTTTCTTACTTAGAAAATGACCGCTGGCAGAATGGGAGGGTGATCAGAGTTGTCTTTGCTTGTGTAATGAGTGCTCAGTCACGACTGTTGTGACATGGGTAACGTGTGGGTTGGTGTTATGGATTGAATTGAATCCCTCAACATATGTGCTGGAATCCTAACTCCTATACCTGTGGATGTAATCCCATTTGGGAATAGGGTTTTCTATGGTATCTTAATGAGACCATATCAGTGTAGGGTGTGTCTTAAATCTAACTCTTACGAGATACAAAAAGAGCAGATTAGACACAGACGCAAACAATCACAAATGGGGAAAAAGACAGATGCCCCATGGAGATCACCAGGGAACCAAGGAAGCTGAGACAAAGATTTTCCCCAGACGACAGGAAAGCTGGTAATAGGCAACCCAAGGTCGAGAAGGGAGAGTGTTGACATGTCATGGGGTTGTTAACCAATGTCATAAAACAATATGTGTACTAACTGTTTAATGAGAAACTATTTGTTCTGTAAACTTTCATCCAAAGTACAATAAAAATTAAAAAAGATTTTCCCCAGAGCCGACAGAGGGAGAGCCATCCTTTAGAGCTGGTACCTTGAATTCAGACTTTCAGCCTCCTGAACTGTTAGAAAATACATGTCTGTTCTTTAAAGCCACCCCCTTGTGGTATTTGTGTTACAGCAGTACTAGGAGACTAAGACAGCTGGCGAGCACCACCAGGGGACACATCTCACTGCCCTTGGACGCTTCCAGAGCCCAGGCAAGAAAGAAAAGCAGCACACTCATGCGTGTTGCTGAAAATTTGACTCCCTTCAAAGTTGGCTTCCCCTCCACTGCCTGACTGTTTTTTCTCACTTCCCTAAGATCTTGTTCAGGCCGTAGGAAAAGGAACAAGCTGTTTCTCTCCAAAGGTCATCTCTTGAGAAAGCACACTTTGCTTTCAAAAGGCATCAGGGTTCCTGGACTTGCTGGAAACATGAACTGACTGGAAGAACTTCTGAGTCGAACAATCTAGGCAGAGGGGACAGATACGACAGAGGTCTGGGGGTCAGGACAGGCCTGGCCTTAAAGAAGACGGAGAAGGCTGTGCTCCCTGAGATGGGCGCAGGGCTAAAGGGAGAGCCGGAGACAGACGGGGCAGGAAGGCCATGGAGAGCAAAGAAAGGGGGAGAGAGATGCTGGAATTAGGAGAAGAACCCAAAGTGCCAGGTTTTCATTGTCTTAATATTAAGAATGATGGTGTCAAGCTAAGGAGGCAGGCGCTCCCTCTTCTTCTTGTTCCTTTGATATGGATTGAATTGTGTCCCCCAAAATATGTGTTGGAATCCTAACTCCTATACCTGTGGATGTAATCTTGTTTGGAAGTAGGGCTTTTGTTATGTCAATGAGGCTGTATCAGCGTAGGGCACGTCTAAACCTAATTACATCTGAGTGATTAAAAGAGCAGATTAGACACAGAAGCATGCGCAAATGGAGAGAAGACAGATGCCACGTGAAGATTGCCAAGGAACCAAGGAGCGCTGGGGCTACAGAAATGGAAAAGACAAGGATCTTCCCCCGGAGCCAGAAGAGAGAGAGAGAGCCTTCCCCTAGAGCCAGTGCCCTAAATTTGGACTTCTGGCCTCCTAAACTGTGAGAAAATAAATTTCTATTATTTAAAACCACTTCCTTGTGGTGTTTGTGTTACAGCATCAGTAGGAGACTAAGATGCTGCTTTTACCTTCTCCAGTGAACTGACCCAGGAGACCAGGTTCTCTTTCTATTTGGAACACTGCCTATTTAGGGGCCAAGTCTTGATAGGGCTTTTAAGAAGAGCCCAGGCCTCTCAGGGGAGGGTCACAGCAGCCCCATGGCTTGTAAATGTGCCTTGAGTGCATCAGGGGCTCCCATTGCCACCTGAGCGAACCTCACACCCTTGGCCTGGCCCAACAGCCCTTCAAGATCTGTCTTCCACCCACTGTTCTCCCCTACGTCCAACCCCTCCTCCATGTGCCCTGTGCTCCAGCTACTGGGCTCTGAGTGTTTTCTGGACTCGTCTTTCCTGCCCCACCTGCTCACTGTCTGTGCTGTCCCCTCCACCTGGAATGCCCTCACCCCCCTTCCTCTCTCCTCAATGTCATCCAAATTCACTGGGCACAGCTCCAAGATCTATTTCCTGATCCCCTTAGTGGGGAGCACAGCTTGGTTCTTTGGCCACTAGAGCATGGTCTTTCCCTCCCCCCACCCCCACCCCCCACAAGATGAGCTAGGCTTGGTCTGTGTTGCTACGTGGTGACCTGGTCCCACCCAGCCATCCAGGGACCAGTAAGGTCTTCCTCTCACCGTTGTCTCTGCACCTGGTCCAACAGCTACAGACAACACATATTCAGTAAATGCTAGTTGGGTGAGTGAAAGGTTTTGTGGTGGAATTCTCCTCCAGATTTTCCAGAAGCCACAAGAAAAATTACTTTCAAAAGAGGAGTCGGTGAAGGCTGTGCCAAAAAGAGATACATAAGAGATTCAGCTGTCATATCAGAAACCGCAGGTAATCTGTATCCTGGCAGGAGAGATGATTTTTTTGTGCGTGAGAATTTGGAATCAAAAGAAGCCTATAATGAAAACCTCTAATTCATTCATTCATTCATCCATTTCCCTTCATTTCCTTCAAGTACTGATGAGAATGGAGTCCCTGGGTAGTACAAACGGTTAAACGCTCAGCTGCTAACCTAAAGGTTGGAGGTTCTAGTCCACCCCGAGGTGCCTCAGAAGAAAGGCCTGATAATCTACTTCTGAAAAATTAACCATCAAAACCCTATGGAACATAGTTCTACTCAGACACACATAGGGTAGCCATGAGTTGAAGTGAAGGAATTTTTTTCCTTTTTTTTTAATGCTGAGAGTATGAAAACAAATAAGATGAATTTCCAGGCTTGAGAAGCAAATAAGTTAGCCTAGGTTACTACTTAGATATATTTGACCATGCATCCCCACCAGTAAAAAGTTTCGAGCTTGGATGCTAAAAATATCTATTTACTTATAAAGTATATGTTGTTGTCTTTGTGTGTTGTCGAGTGAATTCTGATTCATAGAGACCCTATATGACAGGGTAGAATGGCCCTATAGGGTTTTCTAGCCTATATTCTAGGATATACAGAGTTACTGTACCAAAAAGAATTGGTGGATGTTTAACCATTTCAGGAGGTAGCATATGATCAAGAACTGATGGTACTGAAGGAAGAAGTCCAAGCTTCACTAAGGCATTGGCGAAAAACAAGCCTCCAGGAATACCAACTGAGATGTTTCAACAAATGGATGCAATGCTGGAGGTGCTTACTCATCTATGCCAAGAAATTTTGAAAACAGCTACCTGACCAACCAATTGGAAGAGATCGTATTTGTGTCCATTCCAAAGAAAGGTGATTCAACAGAATGTGGAAATTATTGAACAATATCATTAATATCACACACAAGTAAAATTGTGCTGAAGATAATTCAAAAATAGTTGCAGCAGTACATTGACAGGGAACTGCCAGAAATTCAAGCCGGATTCAGAAGAGGACGTGGAATAAGGGGATATCATTGCTGATGTCAGATGGATATTGGCTGAAAGCAGAGAATACCAGAAAGATGTTTACCTGTTTTATTGACAGTACAAAGGCATTTGACTATGACGATCACAACAAATTATGGATAACATTTCAAAGAATGGGAATTCCAGAACACTTAATTGTGCTCATGAGGAACCTGTACATAGACCAAGAGGCAGTCATTCGAACAGAACAAGGGAATACTGCATGGTTTAAAATAAGGAAAGGTGTGCGTCAGGGTTGTATTCTTTCTCCATACTTATTCAATCTCTATGCTGAGCAAATAATCTGAGAAGCTGGACTATATGCAATACATTATATCAGGATTAGAGGAAGACTCATCAACAGCCTGCAGTATGCAGATGACACAGCCTTGCTTGCTGAAAGTGAAGAGGACTTAAAGCACTTACTGATGAAGAGCAAAGACTATAGCCTTCTGTATGGACTACACCTCAACATAAAGAAAACAAAAATCCTCACAACTGGACCAATAAGCAACATCATGGTAAACAGAGAAAAGACTGAAGTTGTCAAGGATTTCATTTTACTTTGACCCACAATGAATGCCAATGGAAGCAGCAGTCAAGAAATCAAACGATGTATTACATTGTGCAAATCTGCTGCAAAAGGACTCTTTGAAGTGTTGAAAAGCAAAGATGTCACTGAGGACTAAGGTGCGTCTGACCCAAGCCATAGCATTTTCAGTCGCCTCATACGCATGTGAAAGCTGGACAATGAATAAGGAAGACAGAAGAAGAACCGATACCTTTGAATTATGGTGTTGGCTAAGAATACTGACTATACCATGGGCTGCCGAAGTACGAACAAGCCTGTCTCAGAAGAAGTATAGTCAGAATGCTCCTTGGAAGCGAAGACCGGGAGACTTCGTCTAACGTACTTTGGACATGTTATTAAGAGGGACCAGTTCCTGGAGAAGAACATCATGCTTGGTAAGGTACAGAGGGTCAGCAAAAAAGAGGAAGACCCTCAAGGAGATGGATTGATGCAGTGACTGTAACAATGGGCTCCAACATAGCAACAGTTGTGAGGTTCTGTTGTACTGTAGGGTTACTGTGAGTCGGAACCGATTCAACAGCACCTAACAACAACAATCTTTATGGGAGCAGATTGTCAGGTCTTTTCTCCCTTGAAGTGGCTGGTGGGTTTGAACCACCAACCTTTCAGTTAGCAGCCCACTGCTTAACCATTGCACCACCAGGACTCCTTATACAAATACTATATTAATATCAGATGTACACTATAAAACATTTAAAAACAAATTTTGAAATGATTCCACAAGCTCACTATAAGCATTAGGTAAGTGGCTTTAGTGGCGTCACTAGCGGGGTGTAGGGGGTGTGAACTGTCAGAGGAGTTGACACGAAAATGAACCTAGGGTCTGCCAGTGGGCAGGCCGGTGCCACCAGGGAAGGGCCGCCAAGGCAGAGGCGTCACTAGAGTTGGCGTTACTAGGGTTGGTGTCACCCATCACCCAGTGCGGTAACTTGTCACCCCCCTCCCATCACGTGCAAATCCGGGTGTGGGTGGCTGACCGTGGCACCCGCCATTGGGCGGAGAGGAGGCTCTCAGCCTTGGCCAATGGGAGAGGGGAGGAGCTGCAAGGAGCCCCAGTTGGGGGCGGGGGCTGTGGGGCAGGGAGGGGCAAGGCCATGAGACATGGCGCTGAGCCCCGCGGGAGATTCTGAGCGGGCCGGGATGCTCTGCCCATGGGGGAGGTTTGCAGGCCGGCCCCTCCCACCCCAGGCTGGGGAGGGGTGGTGACACACGTGGCCAGGGTTGCCCATTGTCCACCGTGTCTGCACTGGTCAGACCAATACATTGGGAACATCATCTTCCGTCCTGGCTTTCAGTTTTATGGGGGACAAAAGAGACATCCACAAATACTTATTTTTTTGCTCAGAGATATTCCTGGCTGTGTGATTATTAAATTAGTTGCCACTGAATAAATTATGACTCATGGCAACCCCATGTGTGTGAGAGCAGAACTGTGCTCCATAGGGTTTTCAATGGCAGATCTTCTAGAAGTAGATTGCTAGGCCTTTCTTCCGAGGTGCCTCTGGGTGGACTCGATCCTCTAACTGGTTAGCAGCCACGCTCGTAGACCATTTGCACCACCCAGGGACTTTGTGTGATTATTACTAGGAGGAAATAAAAAAAAAACAAACCAAACTCGTTGCCGCTGAGTCGATTCTGACTCATAGCAACCCTACAGGACACAGTAGAACTGCCTCATAGAGTTTCCAAGAAGTGGCTGGTAGAGTCGAACTGTCGACTTTTTTGGTTAGCAGCATGAGCTCTTAACCACTACACCACCAGGGTTTAAAAAAAAAGAAAAAAAAGTCTAGAAGGAAATAGAAAAACGGTGAACAGTGGCTTGAGTGGTGGGAATATGGGTGACTACTCACTCTTCTACTTTTGTACATTTCTCAAGTGTTCCTTAATGAGCCCATCCATATATTCTCCACTTTCCATTAATTGAGTAGAATGCTTAAGCAGAAAAGTCTTCCATGTTCTTCATACTTTCTTTTAACCTCTTGAATCTGCATCAGTGGAGTTTGCCTCATATAACAGGAGAAGATACAAAGATATATTGTCTTTTTTTCCCCCAGGTACTTTCTGTCTTGTTTCCAAGTGGGCTCTGTTGAAGGTTCCTGGTGGTGCAAATGGTTTGCATTTGACTCCTGACATAAGGTTGGTGGTTCAAACCCACCTAGGGTAGCCATGGAAGAAAGGCTTGGAGATCTGCTTCCGTAAAGATTACAGCCAAGAAAACTCTGTGGAACAGTTCTACTCTGTAACACAAGGGGTCGCCATGAGTCAGAATCGACTCAATGGAATCAAGTTTGTTTTTTTCTTGTTTTGGGCTCTGCTGGCTGGGCCTCTCTGGATTCAGTATAATGATCTTTGCTTGTTGGAAGCAGGGATAGGTGCCCAAAGATCTTCAAGTCAGTTGCTGCCTCCTCAGGTTATGGGCTGCACTGAAGAATCCGCTCTCGAGTTTGTTCCTTTGGAAGATATGATTAAAAGGCCTGTTTGTAAGCATCAATGTGAAGTTGTTATTTCCAGTCGGTGAATCATACTTTCCTGGGCTGATACTAGCTCATGGTATTTATCTGGACCGCAAATCCTTTGCAATTTAATATTCAATGTCACAGTTTCCCCGTGGGCAGTTTTCATCATGTGTCTCTTGAACAGCTCATTTTACCCGCTGTCACTCTCTAGCTGGTCCTGTGCATTAAATGACTTCTCCCCTTTCACTTCTGAAGTTCATACTGTAACACTATAGGAAGAATTTTTGTTGGTGGCCTCTGTGTAGCATGAGATTTTTAAGGATCTAGATAGCTTCCAAGGGGATTCATGTGTGGTCCTGCTGGTTGAAAAGACAGTGACTTCTCTGGGATCGTGGTCTGTGGTTGCTCCTTTGCAGTTGGCTCCAAAGTCATTGCTTTAGAGCTGACCAATAAAAAGAGCTTCCAGGGGGCCCTTTCAGGAGACTGGGGACCCTCCAACTTGCCAACTTGCTCATCTGGGAAGTGCCCTCAGCTCTCAGGCAGCGACTGGGCCTTGGAAAGCTTCCTGCTTCTTGGTGGAGTCTACCTCCAGCCTTTTCCTGCACTGGTATTAATGCTCAGCACTGTTAGTGAGTCCTTTCCTGGGCTGGACAGAGTGACTGATGCTTTATACTCATTACCTCATTTCATCTCAACTACCCACACAAGAAAGGTCCCTGGGTAGCACAAATGGTTTGCGCTCAGCTGCCAACCTAAAGGTTGGCGATTTGAACTCACCGAGTGGCTCTGTGGAAGATAGGTCTGGCGATCTGCTTCTGTAAAGATTACAGTCAAGAAAACCCTATGGAGCAGCCCTACTTTATAACACACGGGGCCACCATGAGTCGAAATCGACTGGATGGCAACTAATAACAACAAAAACAACACTCCAGACGAGAAAACAGAGTAATTGCTCATCGTCACACAGGAAGGGGGAGAGCTGGGGTTTGGTTCAGCTCTGACTCCCAAGTCTGTACTCTTTCTTGTGTGTGTGTGTGTGTGTGTGTGTGCTTAGTTTTATTGTGGTAAAATATATATAACAAAACATTTGCCATTTTAAGTGTACAATTCAGTGACATCAATTACATTCGCCATATCGTACAACCATCACCACTATCCATGAATAAACTTTGGTCTCTGAATTTGCCTATTCTAGATATTTCATGTAAGTGGGACCATACAGTACTTGTCCTTTTGTGTCTGACTTAGTTCACTCAGCGCGGTGTTTTCAAGGCTGATCCATGTGGTAGCGTGTATCAGGACTTTGTTTTTCTTTATGGCTGAGTAATATTCCATTGCAGGTAGGTACCACATTTTGTGTATCATTCATCTGTTGATAGGCACTTGGGTTGCTTCCACCTTTTTGCTATTGTGAATAATGCCTTAATGAACATTGGTGTACAAGTATCTGTTTGAACCAGGTCTTCACTCTTAACCTCTTAGCTCATTCATTGCTACATCTTACTCTCTTACACTGCACAAGGGGCTCTGTGTCCTGCAGTTAAAATACTACTGGTTCTTCTTAAAAGCCTGTGAGCATCCATCTAAGATACTCCACTGGTCTCACCCCTTTGGGAGCAAGGGCAAATGAAGGATACAAGGAAATGATTAGTCCAAAGGACTAATGGACCACAGCTACCACGGCCTCCACCAGACTGAGTCCAGTACAGCTAGATGGTGCCTGGTTACCACCACTGACTACTCTGACTGGGATCACAACAGAGGGTTCTGGACAGAGCTGGAGAAGGATGTAGAACAAAAATTCTAACTCAAAAAAAAAAAAAAGACCAGCTTTACTGGCCTGACAGACTGGAGAAACCCTGAGAGTATGGCCCCTGGAAACCCTTTTAGCTCAGTGGTGAAGTCATTTCCGAAGTTCACTGTTCAGCCGGGGATCGGACAGCCCCATAAAACAAAACGGGACTAATGAGGAACAGCAGTCCAGGGACAAGGACTAGTAGGCAGGAGGAGACAGGAAAGCTGGTGATAGGGAACCCAAGGTTGAGAAGGGACAGTGTTGACATGTCGTGGGGTTATTAACCATTGTCATAGGGCAGTACGTGTACTAACTGTTTAATGAGAAACTATTTGTTCTGTAAACCTTCATCTAAAGTACAAAAAAAAAAAAAAAACAGAATTATCTATGTGAGATCAAATTGACAACAGCAACTCAAAAGGTTTGATGGGAAGACTAGGGGACAGTGAGTTGAAGATAACGGTGATGGAATAATTTGGAAAAGGATAGTGAGAATAGCAGCACAACTGGAAGAATATAATCGATGTCACTGAATTGTACATGTAGAAACCTTTGAAATGGTGTAACTTTGGCTATGTATATTTTCACCAAAAAAAAGAAAAAAGGGGCCTCCAAGGTCGAGAAGGGAGAGTGCTGACATGTCGTGGGGTTGCTAACCAATGTCATAAAACAATATGTGTACTGACTGTTTAATGAGAAACTATTTGTTCTGTAAACCTTCATCTAAAGCACAATTAAAAAATATATATAAAATACTACTGGTTCTTTTAGAGATGAACTCCAGGGAAGCAAACACACAGAGGAAAATCGCCTGCCCGAGACGCTCCAGTGGTTGATCGGGGGCATCAGAGAAAGACTAAATCCATCAAAGTAAAAAGTTCCCAACTTTTGGGTTAAAAAGAAGGACCAAGGGATGTGACAATAGTCTGTGGGTTGACATTAGAAGTCTGTCTTCCAAATGGAAAGTGGGAGTGAGGGGCGGTTGGGAAAATTTCAAAGGGGGATGAGTTTAAAATATGCTATTACTTTAAGCTCATAAGACTCCGTGAGGGAGTGTGATGTCATTCTTGAAAAAAAATGTAAAGGGCTCTAGGAGGACCCCATCACAAACGTGGCTTCGTGGTTCTGTGTGACACTGTGCATATGCTCCTTCATAGTGGATGGTGTTTATGGATTTTGTAACATAAAGCTATCTTTAGTTATTTAGTTATTTTTGTATCTGCTTTCACACTGTGATTGTGTACACAGGCCTTATAGCGCTTCTGTTAATGTACCCTGAGCTGGAGAAGAAATCTGTGACCATTCATATCTGATGAGGATGCATTTTCCTTTTGAATAACGTTGAGGTGTTATAAACCAATAGATCAGAAGTGGTTCTCTTCATATGCAAGATTTATTACTCATACTCCAGGCATTGCAACCAAACCCAAACCCTTTGCTGTTGAGCCGATTCCGACTCATAGCGACCCTGGAGGACAGAGTAGAGCTGCCCCATAGGGTTTCCAAGGAGCGGCTGGTGGATTCAAACTGCTGATCTTTTGGTTAGCAGCTGTAGCTCTTAACCATGAAGGCTCCAAATACTAGTGGGGGGAGAGAAAGCGCAGAGCTGCAATGGCTGCATTTGGCCCTCCTCAGTGTGCTGTCCAGCAGAACGTGGCTGCAGTGAGGCGCTGAGGTTAAATGGACCGACGTGGCCTTGGAGCCTCATCCTGCCATTCATTGGCTGGGGGACTTTGTGTTCCTAGTTTTTCCATGTTCTAAAGATGAGCCTGGATTCCCAGGTCAGCTTTGAGTGGCGATGAAACCACTGGGGGTCTCTGTCCTCTTCAGTCTGTCTCCATGCATTACCAGACACTCAGACATCGTGTAGAGTCTGCATCAGTGTCCTAGAGTTGCTGTAACAAAATACCACAAACTGGGTGGCCTATAAGAACAAAAATGTATTGTCTCACAGTTCTGGAGGCCAGGAGTCCAAATTCAGGGTGTTGGCTATGTGGATTCTTTCTGAGGCTCTGAGGAAGAATCTGTTCCATGCCTCTCTTCTATCTTCTGGTGGCTTCTGGCGATCCTTGGTGTTCCTTGGCTTGTAATTCCAATCTCTGCTTCTGTTGTCACGTAGCTGTACTTCCTCTGTCTTTTTGTCTCTATGTACCTTCTCCTCTTTCATAAGGACACCACTCATATAGGAAGACGACCCACCCAACTCCAGTATGATCTCACGTTAACTTAACTGATAACATCTTCCAAGACCCTGTTTCCAAACAAGGTCGTGTTCACAGGTATAGGGGTTAGGACTTCACCATGTCTTTTTGGGGGACACAATTCAATCTAACACAGAGACTTACATTCTGTAGATGCTTTGGAGAATAAGACAAACGAAAATAATGACAAGCCATGGTTTCATAATTCTCAAGTGGATACAATTTGTCAACCAATTCAGTCAGCCTCTTAGTCAGCACTTTTCACTTACTCAGACTTGCACTGACGTACTTCCTGTACCTGGAAAAAGGAACTCGTGTTCCTGGGTTTCTCCGAAGAGGAAGTGAAAGAAACAAGCAAAACAGTTCCATTCAACAACAACAAGCAAAAAAAACAAAACAAAAAAACCCCACAACTGCTTCTAGAACTATGACTGGTGCCCGTAGCCACCGCACATCTAAAATAAGAACAGTAGGCAACAGGAGAAGGTCGAGAAGGTTTTTTAAGAATGAAATGCTGACGTGGTGTCATCCTGGGCTCCTTGGCGGTGCAGTTTGCCTTGCTCTGCGTATCTGCAGATGACTCTGCCAAGCTGATCCTCCAGACAAGAGCTTACCACAGGATAGACGATTTTAAAAGAAGCTGAGGATTAGGGGTACAGATTTTGTGTTTGGGGTGATGAAGATGTTTTGGAAATAAATAGTGGTGATGGTTGAAGACGCTGAGAAAAGTTCACAAAGCTGTGTGCCTCGTAAGTACCTTCATATGAGGTACTGGCTTTGCTTACTCAGTTTAATTCAAGACAAGCAATCTGCCATTTCTATTACTCTCAACTCATTTCAAAAGTGTTGTTGGTTTCCGTGGTCCTCCTCACCAGGACAGGGCTTCTCCCACCTAGAGAAACCCCCAAAAACCAAACCTACTGCCCTAGAGTCAATTCCAACTCATAGTGACCCTGTAGGACAGAGTGGCACTGCCCCATATAGTTTCCAAGGAGCGTCTGGTGGATTCAAACTGCTGACCTTTTGGTTAGCAGCCATAGCTCTTAACCACTGTGCCACCAGGGTTTCCCCTAGAGAAACAGAATTACCTAAATGCATGCTGCTGGCCAACTTCCACATATGGGCTCTGACAGACAGAGGGTGCCAAGAGGCATCTCTTCCTCGCTTGATCCAAATCAAGCCACATCTGTTGCTGTTGAGTCCATTCCGACTTATAGCGACCCTGTAGGACAGAGTAGAACTACCCTGTAGGGTTTCCAAGGAGCTGCTGGTGGATTGAAACTGCTGACCTTTTAGTTAGCAGCCAAGCTCTTAACCACTGCGCCACCAGGGCTCCTTCTCTCTTGATAATGCCTGAATTTTCTCTCAGGGTTCTGGGAATTCATTTGTTGTCATAGCGGCAGGTGTGGTGAGGAGTGGGCCACGACAACGTATTATCCCCCCCATTGTTGTTGTTCGCTGCCGTCCAGTTGGGCCACGACTCATGGCAACCCCATGCACAAGGGAACAAAACTCTGTCCAGTCCTGCTCCATCCCCACAGTCAGTTGCAGATCGCACCATTGGGATCCATAGCTTCTTCCGTTGGCTGATTTTAGGAGGTAGATTGCCAGGCCTTTCTCCCAGTCTGTCTTAGTCTGGAACTTCTGCTGAAACCTGTTCCGCATGATAGCAACAGGCAACCTCCAAGAACAGACAGGTGGTGGCTGTGCATGAGATGCATTGGCCGGGACTCAGACCTGTGTTTCTCGAATGGAAGGGGAGAATTCTACCACTGAACACCACTGTGCCCACTAGGTGTTTTAACTCTAACCTTTTCAGCAACTCTGAAAAGTAGGTGTTGTTAAACTGTTTTATAGATGGAGAAATGGAGGCTCAGAGATAGTCTGTGGCAGGTTCAATGTCGCAGAGCTTGTAAGTGGCAGCACTGGACTGAGTAGTTCATTGTGGGTCTGGCACATCCATGAAGGGGGAGCATCCCTCCTGCCTCTCTGGTGCACACCCTCTCAGGTGGTTTCTTCTTCAAGGATGGCACAGGGCATGCTCTTGTCAGGATAATCTGATTTGAAAGCCACCTGAATGCACCATGCACCACAGCACACTCCGATCCTCAGATGCAGGGGTGATGGCAGTGATGGGCATCAACTCACACACTGGGGCCTCATCAAGTACATGCAGGAGCTAGTCCCAAGGTTGCTGGTAGGCCTGGGGGGTCTGGAGCCAGTGTCTCGGGATGGGCTGACACTGGCCCTATATAAGCAGAGGGGGATTGCTTGCGTGGCCTGGCCCCAATCTCCTGGAGTCCACACCAATGACTCGGTCCCTGAACCCATCAGCACCTGCCTGGGAGAACAATGGCTAAATTCAGCCCTGCTTCAGGAGACCAGGAGTCCCTGGGTGGAGCAAACAGTTAACACGCTTGGCTGCTAACCAAAAGGTTGGAGGTTCCACTCCAACCAGAGGTGGCTCGGCAGAAAGGCCTGGTGATCTACCTATGAAAAATCAGCCTATGAAAATCCTATGGAGCACAGTTCTACTCTGACACACATGAGGTTGTCATGAGTCGGAATCCACTCGAAGGCAATTGGAAGAAGGCCAGGAGCTTGGCCGGGGTTTGTGTTGGGAAAGGTAATCCCAAAGAACTTCAAAAGATGAAGAAAATTCAGATGTGTTTGAATCACTGAGTAGGGTGGCTTGGATGGGATGTCATGGGCTGAGCCTGCTGCCACAGAAGCCAGCCAGCTGTTGCTGGTTCTCTGTGACAGATTTATAACCTGGGACCAGCAGAGGTTAGCAATGGTGCTATTGACAGCGGCTCCACTTTGCCAGAGGCCTGAAGTCCGGTGGGCCGGGAATAAAGCTGGGCCAGTGACGTCTCCTCCCCAGCTCACCTTGCCCTCTCCTAAGCATTTCCATGTATGAGCCACAAAGCTAATGTCGGAATAGCTATAGTCCACATACAACTGTCATATCAACGTCACCTTTTACCCTCCTGCCGATTCTGTGATAGAGATGAGGAGAGGTGCTTTTATCCCCATTTCACAGATGAGGAAACTGGGAATCGGGGAGATGCAGTGATTTTGTCAAGATCGTTCTGCCACATCTGCTGGGCTGAGTCCACCTGGGCTTTCAAATCCTCAGTCCTTCATGGTTCACCCACGTAGGCTCATCCCCCTGATGCGCAGGCTTGTGGCCAGGGTCTGACACTGGACTGGGTGGGGAAGAGGAGAAGGAGAGAGGACCCCAAAGGCGCAGGGTCCTGCCCATACACGCTGGAGTTCCGGCCCATCTTGGCAGTGTCCTAGAAGTCCAGCTGGGCTGGGTCTGGGCATTTCTGCTCGTTCCCAGTCTAGGGTCTGGCTACACATAACAAGAATTTCACTTACCCCTGACATGTCATTGGTTCGTAGCCTTGGCTACACCTGGCGACCACCTGGTGTATTTCTTTCCTAGGTCTGCCATAATAGATTCCACAAATGTGGTGACTTAAAACAACAGAAATCAATTTCTCTCACTGTTCTGGAGGCTAGAAGTCTGAAATCAAGGTGTCAGCAGGACCATGCTCCCACTGAAGGCTCCAGGGAAGGATCCTTCCTGGTCTCTTCCAGCTTCTGGGCTCCAGCAGTCCTTGGCGTTCCTTGACTCGTACGCGCTTCACAGGGCATTCTTCTCTGTGTCTGTTTGTGTGTCCTTTCCTGTCTCTTATAAAGACACTCATCACTGGGTTTAGTTAATCTAGGATGTGCAAAAGGTTAATGCCCTTGGCTATTAACCAAAAGGTTAGAGATTCGAGTACACCCAGAGTTGCCTTGGAAGAAAGGCTGGCAATCTACTTCTGAAAGATAAGCCATTGAAGACTCTGTGGAGCACAGTTCTGTTCTGACATACATGGGGTCACCATGAGTTGGAGTTGACTCAATGGTAACTGCTTTATATGACTGAAAAGTCCAAAGTAAGAGAGGTCCAGGGGAAATCCACCTGCTGGAGGCTTTCAGTGTGATTTCTACCCAGCTTTCTAGTCTTGTCTGGTGCTTAGTTGATTGGAGTGATGTGTGTGTATGTCTCTTTTTTGTAAATGAATAAAATACAATGAGAAAGCAATTCTAGGCACGCTATTATGGAGTGTCTGGTGTCTGGGTGGTGAAAATGGTTAATGTGTTCAGCTGCTAACTGAAAGGCTGGCAGTTTGAGTCCACCCAGAGATGCTTGGATGAAAGTCTTGGCAATCTACTTCCAAAAAATCAGCACTGAAAACCCTATGGAGCACAGTTCTACGCTGACACACATGGGGTCACCATGAGTCAGAGTCGACCTGACTGGCAACTGTTTTTTTTTTTTTAGGCACCCTATGCTCTGGCTTGGTCTGTAATGTGTTATTTCTGGCTGTTCGACACCTGGACAGCCTTGGATTAAAGGAGGCGGTGTTTGCTGTAACCAGGCGCCCACACTTTGTAATCGAATCTTGGGCGTCCACACGAAGGTCAGGAACAACGCGTTTCTTCAGTTCTCGAGGTAGTCACGGTTTTCGTATAAGAAACCATGAAGTCAGCTTTGTTGGGTTTGTCAGCCAGGCTTTCAACGGAGTGCTTTTGATCCACAAAAGGGTTATTCAGAGCTCCCCTCAGTCTTAATTAATCACAGACCCTCTGGATGGCGGGCCCTGGGGGCCTGTACCCCGCCAGTCTGGCTTTCAAACTGCTCACGGTTGCGTCCCCTCAACGCTGGAGCCCTGCTGGCAGCAGACCCCTGGGGGTTCAGCAGCTTTGTCTCTGCAGCCCGGCTCAGATCCCAGCTGGCTTCTTGTGGGGGCAGGAATCAGAGCTAACTTGGGCCTCAGACATCAACTTGGGGATCATTTTCTCAGGCTGGTAGCCTCACGGTTTTAGTTCTGGACCTGGTTCACTTTTAGGGAAAGGGGATGGGGGCCGATGGCATAGTGGTTTAAGTGTTTGCCTATTAACCAAATGGTTGTGAGTTTGAATCCACTAGCCACTCCTTGGGAACCCTATGGGGCAGCTCTACTCTGTCCTAGGGTCATTATGAGTCGGAATGGACTCGACAACAGATTATTTTTTTTTTTGGTGTTATGGGGAAGTGTTGGCTCGTGGGCTCAAAAGCCTTGTCCAAGGCGAGATAAAAGAGTAAGAATCCAAACCTCGGGACCAGCTGTGGTTCAAATCCCAGCTTTACCTCTGAACAGCTGTGTGACCTGGAGCAGCTTCTTAATCTCTCTGTGCCTACTGTCCCCACCTAACATAGTTATGACACAGTACCTCTCTTAGTTAGGTCGGGTTCCCAGTAAGTGCCCATTGTCACTTCTGTGGCCGTACTGAAGCTGCACTATATCAGGGCGAATCTGCTGCAAAAGACCTTTTTAAAATTGCAAAGATGTCGCTTTGATGACTAAGGTGTGTCTGACCCCAAGCCATGGTCTTTTCAATTGCCTCATATGCACAAGAAAGCTGGACAATGAAAAAAGGCTGAAGAAGAATTGATGCATTCAAATTGTGGTGTTGGTGAAGAATATTGAATATACCACAAATTGCCAGAAGAACGAACAAATCCGTCTTGGAGGAAGTACAGCCGGCATGCTCCTTAGAAGTGAGAATGGTGAGACTTCGTCTCATGTACTTTGGACACGTTATCAGGAAGGATCAGTCCCTGGAGAAGGACATCATGCTTGGTAAAGTGGAGAGTCAGCGAAAAAGAGGAAGACCTTCAATGAGTTGGACTGACACAGTGGCTGCAACAATGGGCTCAAACCTGGCAACAAATGTGAGGATAGTGCAGGACTGGGCAGTATTTCATTCTGTTGTACATAGAGTCGCTATGAGTTGGAACTGACCCGATAGCACCTAACAACAACAAGAAGATCATACAATATTTGTCCTTTTCTGGTTGACTTACTTCACTCAGCCCCCCACCCCCAATTCCTGTGCTAGCTGCTGTTGCCCCTTACCTTGACAGGAGACTCTGAGGAGTCTATTTGGGTCTTCGCCTCAGATCTCTCAGGAGAGCAGAGACACTAATGATATGCAGCTCCTTTGTCAAAACTGTGCTCCCAATTTCTCACTTGTCTTGCGTGGACAAGGCTTATGCAAGCTGCCTCCGTGACTCATGCCTCCCCCACCCCCACCCCACACACTCAAGAGACTGATGGATGCTGAACACGGGAGCTTGCAAAATAGGGTGCAGTTTATACATGACGTCGCGTCCTAAGCAGAAATTTTCCAGCTCCACCTGATGCAGTCCTGGGACAAGTTGTTCCCGGAGATTACCCCAGGAGGTTCTAGATGCTGGAGGGAGATTTAAGAGGTCAGAGGGTGGGGGAAGAGGAGAAATGGCAGATCTGGGGGCAATCATGACTATAGACAGTTGTTGTGATTAGTTGCCTGAGTCAGCTCTGCCTCTCAGAATGAAATGTTGCTCAGTCCTGCGCCATCTTCTTGATCATTGGTACGTTTGAGTTCATTGTTGTGGCTATGGTGTCAATCCATCTCATGGAAGGTTTCCCTCATTTGTGCTTTTCCAAAGGAGTCCCTGGGTGGTGCAAATGGTTAAGTACTGGACTACTAACCGAAAGGTCGGTAGTTCAAACCTACCCAGAGGTGCCTCGGAAAACAGGCCTGTCCGTCTACTTCCGAAAGGTCACAACCTTGAAAACCCTATGGAGTAGTTCTACTCTGCACACATGGGGTTGCCATGAGTAGGAATACACTCTACCACAGCTAACAACAACTACTTTACCAAGCATGATGTCGGTCTACAGCGACTGGTCCCTCCTGATGATGTGTCCAAAGTAAGTGTGCTCAAGTTTCACCCTTCTCAAGGATCGTTCCGATTGTATTCCTTCTAAGCCTGATTTTTTCTTTTTTCTGGCAGTCCACGGTATACTCCAGACTTATCCAGGAAGAGTGGAGCCTGAGCTCATTTTATCCTACAGCAGAACCAGATGAGGAGTGGGGCTGAGCACTCAGGACAGGGGCGACACCAACCTGGCTCCCCCACACATTGGTGGAGTCTCAGTTTCTGAATCTGTAAAATGAGAGAAAAACTGCCTTTCCTCCTCGTCCAGGAGGGAAATCAGAGAGGATTCCTGTGCACAAAGCTGCCTCTGGAGGTTTACCGTCACCCGGCAGCCAGCCGGAGCACTTCCCACTTGCCAGCCTGACTTCTTGAGGACAGGGGCGGCAGGAAAGGGCCTCCTCCAGGCTAGCAGGAGTACGAAAGTAGGAGACGCAAGGCGGCCTTAAGGACAGCGAAAGATCAGGAGATGGAGCTGCGTTTGGACCTGGTCATGGGTTTCCACAAACACCCTGGAGAGGATGGTTGGCTGTCGGGTGTCCCTCTCCGTATTATCATTAATGTTATTGTTGGCTTTGCATGGCATTACATCAATGGCACCAGGACAGAGGTGATGAGAAGGTGTACCTGGGAGGTAACCAAGGGACTCCGGGCCAATGAAGCCAACTTGCCCCAACCTTCTAAATCCAGGTATCGTGGGAGAGTGGGGCCCTGGGGGAGGAGTGGCCATCCCGCCCGCCTGCCCAGTACACGCTGGGGTCAAGTCTGTGGGGCATGGGGGAGGGGCGCAGATCTGAAGTCAGGAGACTCGGATGCAAGTCTCCGCTCTACCGCTGGCAGGTGGAGTGAGTGGCCCCCCCAAAAAAAAAACAAAAAACAAAACAAAACAACCCAAGCCCTTTGCCGTGGCGTCGATTCCGACTCACAGTGACCCTATACATCAGAATAGAACTGCCCCATAGGGTTTCCAAGGAGCGCCTGGTGAATTTGAACTGCCGATCTTTTGGTTAGCAGCCATAGCTCTTACCCACTAGGCCACCACAGTTTCTGGTATGAAACTAGGCGCTGTATTTCTTTGAGCTTTACTTTCTTTAACAAATGGCCAAGTATTTGACTTGCCAGCCTGGCAGTTAAAGGGCTCTAACACGCTTGAGTACTGCTTGTAAACTCTCGTGGGAGAAAAAAGTTCTATTTGTTACCAGCCATCTTCACTCTGCAAAAAGGTTTGGGGTCAATGTAGTTATTATAGAGTGTGGATGTGGCTGGGGGCATCTGAAAAGTGGGAGGAAGATAGTGTCTGCCTCATGGGACCCTAGGACAGTGCCTGAGACATGGTTAGGGTGACATCTGTCCTGGTTTGCTGGGACTGAGGGGTTTCCTGGACAAAAGATTTTCAGTGTTAAAACTGGTACAATCGAAGGCAAAACGGGACAACTTGGTCAGCCTACAAGTACTCAGAAGCATTAGCTGCCATCATATTTTTACGGATTTGAGATTTACTAATTGTCAGAGTGTGTGGAGGAGGAGAGGGGAGGGAGAGATGGGCTGAGGTCAGGGAGGCGCCACTTCTGACCTTCAAGGGGATGTTGAGCTCTGTGAGCTTTTGATTTTTTAAAATTCTTTATTTGATCGTACTTCAGATGAAGGTTTACAGAACAAATAGTTTCTCACTAAACAGTTCACATATTGTTTTATGACAATGGTTAACAACCCCACGACATGTCAACACTCTCCCTTCTCAACCTTGGGTTCCCTATTACCAGCTTTCCTGTCCCCTCCTGCCTTCTAGTCCTTGTCTCTGGGCTGGTGTGCCCTATTAGTCTTGTTTTGTTTTATGGGCCTGTCTGATCTTTGGCTGAAGGGTGAACCTCGGGAGTGACTTCAGTACTGAGCTAAAAGGGTGTTCGTGGGCCATATTCTCGAGGTTTCTCCAGTCTCTGTCAGGCCAGTAAGTCTGGTCTTTTTTTGTGAGTTAGAATTTTGTTCTACATTTTTCTCCAGCTCTGTCTGGGACCCTCTATTGTGATCCCTGTCAGAGCAGTCAGTGGTGGTAGCTGGGCACCATCTAGTTGTACTGGATGATTTTCTTAATAATTAACTTAAAAGGATGGCCACCCTTCCTGACCCGAGGAAAAAGCGAGTGCATCTAAATAGGGGAGATACAAAGCCGCAAACCTCCAGAAGCTCCAGCATGAGGAATGAACAGGAATCCAAAGAGGAGCCTTTGGTGCCACTCTCAGCAGATCCCCTTCCTAACGGGCATCTCAGCAGCACATAGCGCTATGCTGGCGCCCGCCTGGAACCCTGGGGCTGGTGACTTGCTGTAACAGGATGTTTGATGACTAGACAGTTTATAAAAAAACCGTAGTGTTTTGGGATTTCTTTGAAAGTGTTGCAAAATAAGGATTCTATTCTCTGAGCTGATATTTCACTAGCTTTGGTGCATTTTATAATTCCTGGAACTGTTCACTGGTATGAACTGTTAGAAGCCAATGTTCTAATCTTTGGGTCCCGAGTATATGACTACTGATGTCATCAAAATTCAGAACTTTCTCGGGTACAAGCTTTGCTTATAACTTTTGCACATGGGACCAGAAGACTCTCAGGGATGCCAAGAGGGACTGATTTGTAACTATTAGAGTGCTTTTTGTTTTTTGATTTTACATTTTTCAACTGATTGTTGAATTTAATTGTTGCATCAGGATTAATTTCATGAACTTGGGAAACGAATTAACCTCCCACTGTTCAGCATCTGTAAAATGCTTGTTAATCAGCTCTACTTTCTGCCGCTGTTGCTGTGTCCACCTGCCCACACTAAAGGGGCACAAAAGTGACCCACATCCCCTTCCCTTCCCTGGCTCCTGAGTTCTGAAGAGCGGTCTCTGCAGGAGGCATTGACAGCGGCTTTCAATCCCTCCTGACTGAAACTCACAGCAAGAAATCTGTGTTCTCTTGTGTATCTGTGTATACATATATAAGACTGCAAAAAGTTTAACAAAGTGTGTGTGTGTGTGCGTGTAATTGAAAAGGTTTACCTAATGGCGCAATGGGTAAGCGTTTGGCTACTAACCAAAAGGTCGGCAGTTCGAATCCATCGGCTGCTCCTTGGAAACCCTATGGGGCAGTTCTGCTCTGTCCTATAGGGTTGCTATGAGTTGGAATTGACTCGATGGCAATGGGTTTTTGGGTTTTTAAACAAGACTTACCATATGCTGTTGTTGTTAGCTGCTGTTGACTTGGCCCTGGACCCATGGCAACCCCACGCACAACAGAATGAAACACTGCCCAGGAGGGCTGTGGGGGCCATGGTCTCAGGGAACATCTAGCTCAACTGGCATAACACAGTTTAGAAAGAAAATGTTCTACGTTCTACCTTGGTGAGTAGTGTTTGGGGTCTTCAAAGCCTGTGAGCAACCATCTAAGATACTCCACTGGTCTCAGCCCTTTGGGAACAAGGGAGAATGAAGAAAACAAGATACAAGGGAAAGATTGGTGCAAAGGATTAATGGACTACAACTACCACAGCCTCCACCAGACTGAGTCTAGTACAACTAGATGGTGCCTGGCTACCACCATTGACTGCTCTGACAGGGATCACAACAGAGGGCCCTGGACAGAGCTGGAGAAAAATGTAGAACAAAATTCTAACTCACAAACAAAGACCAGACTTACTGGCCTGACAGAGACTGGAGAAACCCCAAGAGTATGGCCACTGGACACCCTTTTAGCTCAGT
>NW_004444138.1:1407937-1434554 GCF_000243295.1 Trichechus manatus latirostris | reverse complement strand
GATTCGTCTATAGACTCTTTGATCAAAATGTTTAGTAATGGTAGCCAGGCACCATCCAGTTCTTCTGGTCTCATGGTAAAGGAGGCAGTGGTCCACCGAAGCAATTAGCCACACATTGCATTTCCTCCTCCTATTCCTGGCTCTCCTTCCTCTGTTTCTCCAAGTGAATAGAGACCTATTGTTGTGTCTTGGATGTCCTCTCACAAGCTTTTAAGACCCCAGGCCCTACACAATGAACTAGGAGGTAGAACAGAAGCACTGAACATGTTATTAGGCCAGTCAACTGGGATGTCCCATGAAACCAGGGCTTCAAACTGGTTCATTTCGGTTTGAACCCCTGCTGAGAATTTGCATTTCCACCCCAGATATACTGCATCAGAATCTACATTTTAACAAGATACTCAGATGATTCGTATGTATAATGAATTTTGAGAACCACTGCTGTACTAGTGGTTCTCAGAATTGGTCCCTAACCAGCAGCATTAGCATTGCCTGGGAACTTGTTAGAAATACAAATTCTCAGTAGGGGTTTGAAGCAAATGAACTGGTTCAAAGCCCTGCATGAAACCATGACCCTAAACCTCCAAAGGAACCAAATCACATGGGGTATTTGGTTGTACATAAGCAGCCTCAGCAGCTATTGCTTTTTTTTTTTCTCATTGTAAATATATCTATCACACAACTTTTGCCAGTTCAACTTTTTATACGTGTAAACTTATTGACAGAAATTGCACAACCTTAGCCTTAATCAATGTGATTTTTCGATCACCATAAACTCACTGAAACTCAGTGCTCCATAAGCAGCAACCCCTCCCCTCTTTTCTCGCTCCCTCTTGCCCCTGATAACCACTAATAAACTTTGGTCTCTATACATTTGCCTTTTCCTGTCTTTTTGTATAAGTGAGGTCATACAATATTTGTTCTTTTGTGACCTATTTCACTCAGCATAATATCTTCAAGCTTTATTCATATTGTAACGTGTATAAAGACCTCATTTCTCTGACTAGCTGAGTAGTATTCCATTGTATGTACCACATTTTGTTGATCCATTCATTCACCGATGGACATTTAGGTTGTTTCCACCTTTTGACTATTGTGAATAGTGCCACAATGAACATTGACGTACAAGTCTCTGTTTGAATCTCTGCTTTCAAATCTTTTGGGTATATACCTCGGAGTGAAATTACTGGGTCATATGGTAGCTCTATTTTTAGGTTTTTGAGGAACCACCATCCTGTTTTCCAAAGTGGCTGTACTATTTTGCATTCCCACCAGCAATAGTCTTTTTTTAAAAAAATTATTGTTGTAGAAATATATATAATACAACATTTGCCAATTCAACACTTCTCACGTGTACAATTTAGTGTTATCAATTACATTAATCATGTTGGGCAACCATCACCCATAATCCTTGTATAATTTTCCATCACCATGAACAGAAACTCACTGCCTCCTAAGCTCTCTCCCCCCACTTTCCCTCTCTGTCCTGCCCTTGGTAACCATAAAAAACTTTGGTTTCTATACATTTGCTTATTCTTGCTATTTCGTATAAGTGAAATCATATAATATTTGTCCTTTTGTGACTGACTCATTTTACTTAGCATGATGTTTTCAAGGCTCATGTTGTAGCATGCATCAGGACTTCATTTCTCTTTATGACTGAGTGATATTCCATTATATGTTTGTACCACATTTTGTTTATCCATTCATCTGCTGATGGGAGTTAGTATTGTTCCCACCTTTTGGCTATTGTGAATAAAGCTGCAATGAACATTGGTGTACTTGTGTC
Source organism: Trichechus manatus latirostris (assembly GCF_000243295.1). Taxonomy (NCBI): domain Eukaryota; kingdom Metazoa; phylum Chordata; class Mammalia; order Sirenia; family Trichechidae; genus Trichechus; species Trichechus manatus. The sequence goes on along the minus strand of NW_004444138.1, from coordinate 1,432,765 downwards.
TGCGTTGCTGCTTTCAGGTCTCTTGAGTATATAGCTAGGAGTGGAATTGCTCGGTCTTGTTGTTAGGTGCCATCGAGTCGGTTCCGACTCATAGCAACCATGTGTACAACAGAACGAAACACTGCCCAGTCCTGCGCCATGCTCACAAGCATTGTTACGCTTGAGCCCATTGTTGCAGCCACTGTGTCAATTCATCTCGTTGAGGATCTTCCTCTTTTTTGCTGATCCTGTGCTTTACCAAGCATGATGTCCTTCTCCAGGGACTGATTCCCTTCTGACAACATGTCCAAAGTATGTGAGATGTAGTCTTGCCATCCTTGTTTCTAAGGAGCGTTCTGGCTGTACTTCTTCCAAGACGCATTTGTTCATTCTTCTGGCAGTGCATGGTATATTCAATATTCTTTGCCAACACCATAATTCAAAGATGTCACTTCTTCTTTGGTCTTCCTTATTCATTGCCTAGCTTTTGCGTGGTCAGGCGCATCTTAGTCTTTAAAGTGACCTCTTTGCTTTTTAACACTTCAAAGAAGTCTTTTACAGCAGATTTGCCCAATGCAGTGTGTCCTGTGGTAGTTCTGTGTTTTAACTTTTTGAGGAACTGACGAACTGTTTTCAACTGAGGGTGCACAATTTCGCATACCCACCAGCAGTGGATGAGGAGTCCAATTTCTTCACATCTTCCCCAACACCTTTTGTTTTTGAGGCCAGTATTATTGTTATAGTTGGGGAGACTGAGCCTCCCCTGAGAAGTAAATGACTACCCCAAAGACACAAGGAAAATATTAGCCCAAGAGACAAAAGAGCCACATAAACCAGAGATTCCATCTGCCTGAGACCAGAAGAACTAGATTGTGCCTGGCTACCCTCAGGGACTGCCCTGACAGGGAATACAACATAGAGTCCTTGACAGAGTGGGAGAAAAGTGTGGAGCAGAACTCAAATTCATGTAAAAAGACCAGACTTAATGGTCTGACTGAGACTGGAGGAACCCGGGAAGACATGGCCCCCAGACTCTCTGTTAACCCAGAATTAAAACCATTCCCGAAGCCAGCTCTTCAGACAAAGATTAGACTGGACTATAAAACATTAAATAATACTTGTGAAGAGTGTGCTTCTTAGTTCAAGCAGATACATGGGACCAAATGGGTGGCTCCTGTCCGGAGGCAGGATGAGAAGGCAGGAAGGGACAGGAGCTGGTTGGATGGACACGGGAAACACGAAGTGGAAAGAGGGAGTGTGCCGTCACATTACAGGGACTGCAACTAATGTCACATAACAATATGCGTATAAATTTTTGTAAGAGAAATTAACTTGAGCTGTAAACTTTCACCTAAAGCACAATTAAAAAAAAAGAAGTAAACGAACTGCTCTGAGTTCTGTAGCTACTGCAGCTTCCATTGCGTGCTGTCCAGATTCCTGTTAGCCTTTCTGGAGACTGGTTTAAGGGAAGAGCTCTGAAAATTCCCTTGGAGGGAGAATTTACCCTTCATAATGGGAAACAGTCCTTAGAACTCCAGTGTCAACTTTGCCAGAGTTAGGGAACTTTTCAGGAAGTTCATAAAGACTCCAGGAGTGATAAAAGCTTCTGCCTGCAGTCAGTATTCCTCTGTTAGCCTGTGGTTTCTTCATTCTCTTTATACCTATATATGGTGGGGTGCCTGTTGGTATTTGAATCTGGCTGGAGAAAGGTGAGTGGGAGCAGTGGTGGTTAAGTGGTAGAACTCTCACCTTCCATACAGGAAACCCGGGTTCAATTCCTGGCCAGTGTACCTCATTTATAGCCACCCCCCACCCCCGTCTGTCAGTGGAGGCTTTTGTGTTGCTATGATGCTGAACAAGTTTCAGTAGAGCTTCCAGACTAAGAAGGACTAGGAAGGAAGGCCTGGAAATCTACTTCAGAAATCAGCCAATGAATTCAAGCCCTATGGATCACAAAGGTCCAATCTACTTCTTTAAAGTGTTAAAAAGCAAAGCGGTCACTTTAAGGACTAAGATACGCCTGACCCATGCCATGGTGTTTTCAATTGTCTCATATGCATGCAAAAGACTGAGCAGCATTTCATTCCATTGTTATGGGGTTGCCATGAGTTGGCAGCTAACAACACCAATGGAGGGAGTATAGCCCCCGTGTACAGTAATGCTGGTGAGGTTTAGGTATTTTTGAGGAAGTAAAGCCCTGGTCAGCCCTGACATAGTCTGCCCTATGCAGGTAATGAGCTTCTCACTACTGGAAGTGTGCAAGAAAATCTCTTGGAATGCTTCATCTTGAATATCAGGACTTGCCATAGTGCTTGGCATACAGTAAGGACTCAATAAACACTTGTTGCATGGAGTTTCTGAGCTTGGGAGACCCTTTCTCACCTGATAAATCTCAGGAAGTGTGAGTGTTAGAAAGGACATTGAAAAATTAATTGATGTACTGATCAGCTTTTCAGCACGAAACCATCCCGGAAAGATGGTGGCCTAACTTTCCTAATACTCATCAGAAAGCATGATGCAGCCATTTCCAGCAGGAGCTCATAACACTGTTTCAGGAAGTTCTTAGTGAGCCACCTTGCTCATCTTCATTGGCAACTGCTCATACTTTGAATATCTGCTGGTCTTTTACAGCAAACTTTCCTCACAGGCTGAAGGAGGTCCACCCTCAGGAAATGGAGCACTGGGAGGTGGCCTCATACTCTGTGTTTATCCTAGAGCAAGGCTGGTATCATAGATTGAATTGTGTCTCCCAGAAATATCTGTCGAGTTTGCTAGATCATGATTTCCAGTATTGTATGATTGTCTACCATTTTGTCATCTGATGTGGTTTCCCTATGTGTCGTAAATCTTATCACTATGATGTAATAAGATGGATCAATGGCAGCTATATTGATGAGATCTACAAGATTAGTGTCTTAAGTCCATCTCTTTCGAGATATAAAAGCGAGCAGAGAGACAGGGGAACCTCATACCACCAAGAGAGCAGTGCCAGGAGCAGAGGTCCTTTAGACCTGAGGTTTCTGTGCTGAGATGCTCCCAGACCAAGGAACACAGACGACAAGGACCTTCCTCCAGAGCCGACAGAGAGAGAAAGCTTTCCCCTGGAGCTGACGCCCTGAGTTTGGACTTGTAGCCTACTGGACTGTGGGAGAATAAACTTCTCTTTGTTAAAGCCATCCACTTGTGGTATTTCTGTTATAGCAGCACTAGATGACTAAGACAGACGGCAAACGGTGATCTGGGATCAAAATTCACCCAACGCTTGTTTTTGCAAAGTAAGTTTTATTTGAATACAGTAGGCTTTTTACATGGCTGCTTTGCATTACAAAGGCAGAGTTGGGTAGTTGCTACAGAGACCTGTGGCCCCAGGAAGCCTAAAATATTTATTTGGTCCTTCACAGAAAAAGTTTGCTGTAAAAGACCAGCAGATATTGTAAGTATGAGCAGATATTGCTCAGAATATCCTGAAATAGAAGATATCAGGAAGGTTTGCTGTATGATCAAAATGATAGGCTGCCCAGCAATTATGCTTCTCAGTGTATACCTCAAAGAATTGAAAGCAGATATTCAAACAAATACATGTACGCGTGTGTCCACAACAGCACTGTTCACAATAGCCAAAAGGTGGGAAAAATCCAAGTGTCCATTAACAGGTGAATGGATAAACAAAATGTGGTATATCCATGCAATGAAATACTACTCACCATAAAAAAGAATGAAGTATTGATATACGCTACAACATGAACGAAATGGAAAAAGTATGCTAAGTGAAAGAAGCCATCCACGAAAGGTCATGTATTGTATAATTTCATTTATGTGAGATATCCAGAGTCGGCAAATCCATGGAGACAGAACACAGAGTGGCTTAGAGGAAGGGCAATGGAAAATGACTATTAGTGGTTATGGGGATTTACTTTTGGGGTGACCCAAGGTCACAGAGCAGAGGCTACAAGCCAGAGCTCTGTGCTCCTCTTCTGACACTCTTTGAATGGCATAATCACTGAACAGACTGATATAGACGTGTGATTGTTAGGATTGTGTGTCAGCTTGGCTGGGCCATGATTCTCAGTGGTTTGGCATTTATGATGTAGTCTGGCAGTCATATGATGTTGTGATCACTTCCATGATGAGATTTGATATAATGTGATCACTTCCATAATAGGATCTGCTGTGAACAGTCAATCAGTTGAAAGGGAATTTCCTTGGGCATGTGGCCTGCATCAGATATAAGTGGACATTCTGGCAAGGCTCGTGGGCTTTTGCTTGCTCTGGATCCTGCAGCTGGCTCCTGTTCATCTGACCTCCGGTTCTTGGGAAGGGAGCTAGCAGCTTACTTGTGGTCTTGCCTACCGATCTTGGGATTCATGGGTCTTCAAAGCCTGTGAGCAAGAGCCTTGCTCTCTGCCCTACAGGCTGTTGATCTTGGGTTGTTCCAGTCTCTACAACGATGTGAGCCATTTCCTTGATATAAATCTCTCTCTCTCTGTATTTATACGCTTTACTGTTTTTGCTTCTTTAGAGAACCCAGCCTAAGATACCATGGAATGGCACTAGAAAGCCAACATTCAAAATGTCCCTGTTACCCTTTGACTTTAGTGCCCCTGACAAGACCTTTAAAGGAGACACTCATGGCAGCAAAATGAATCTTAATTTCATCTTTAGTTCTTCTTCCTTGGAGAAGGCGTGAGCAGACAGTGGGTCCACCATGGGGCCTGGTAGAATGATGGATGGTATAATAGCAGCAACAAGACAAGGAGAGGGATGTATCAGACACAGCAAGGCACATTTAGAGAGCAAGCTCTAAAGGGGAGGGGGAGGTACAGGGAAACCTATGTGTGAGAAGGGAGGAAAAAATGAAGCCTGGAAAATAAACGTAGCTGATGGCAGAGAGATTTGAGAATAAGCTACTGGTGGGAAATCAAATAGCCCAAATCTGCTAACTTAATGAGCTTTAGGAAAACCTCTATCCAGCCTTTAAGTTTCTCTGAGCTGCAATTGTCCTTTAATAACTGCAGCCCTGTGGAGCCAAACAGAAAATTCTATACTGGGTTTTCAATGCCAAGCTGGAAGAGGATCCAGTAAACAGCTCATAGAATACACACAGAATTAAAACCATCTTTTGAACCAGCAAGACACTAATTAAATCAAAGCAGTGCTGGAAATACCAGCTTGTGGCTGAGAAGAGGTGCTGGGGCAAAAGGGCCTAAATCTCCGATAAGTGAGAGAAGCAAAGAACAGATCAAGCTGTCATTCAGTTTTGGATGATGACAGCATTTTGTGTGGTCTGTTTCTGTGTCATTAGACAAACCTGTCTTTGGGACGGGCAAAATAATTTGCGAGGTCCAGTGCAAAATGAAAATAATTTGCAGGGCCCTTGTTCAAAACTTACTAAGAATTTCAAGACTTGAACAGCAGAGCATTGAGGCAAGCGTGGGACCTTCTGAACACGGGGCGCGTGTGACTGCTCTGCCTTTTCTGAACAGGATAGGACGATTATTCTTATCTCAGGTGGAGTAATCCCGTCATGGGCATGCACAGAAGATGAACTCTACATTTCAACCATAACATAGGTGTTAGAGAAATTACAGTTACAGAAATATTTTATCTACTGTCTTAGTTTCCTAGGGCAGGGCTGCTGTAAACAAAAATACCACAAGGAGGTGGCTTTCAAGGACAGAAATTTATTTTCTCACAGTCCTAAAAGTCCTAATCAAGGCCTTGGGCATGTCAGTTCCTTCCCTGTCAGTAACTTGGGGCATGTCTTGGTTCTTGGTGATTCTCGTACGGCGTCTGTCTTCCCCTATGCGTGTCTCTGCGTCTATGCTGCTCTTTCTATAACTCAGAAATGATGAGATTTAGGACCCACTCGACATTGGTATGACCTCAGCTGATTGGTTACCTCACATTAGGTTGCTATGGAAAGTGATTAAATTAAGTTAGATTATATCACATCTGCCAGTATGGGGGTTAGGATTCCAGCACATATTTTTGGGGGACACAATTCAATTCATAACACCTACATAGAAAATGGCAGAGTTAGGCTTTCTCCCAGGGTGATTACTTTTCTGCTCTTCATTCTGGGAACACCAATAATCTGACACCAAACAAGAAACCTTGGCTTTTGGCCCAGCCTCGTGGAAATTCACCCAGCCTGCCTTGTGGTACCAAACTCTTTCCCAGGGAGTTTAAGGTATTCCAAAGATGCTATCTATCTGGGTTGCCAGACAAAATAGAGGATGCCTGGTTAAATGTGAATTACAGAAAAGACAACAAACAATTGTTTTAGTTTAACTGTATCCCAAATATTGCACGGGGCATACTTATACTAAAAAAATACTTGTTGTTTATCTGAAACAACAACGTATTGGGCAACCCTATAGCTGATGCTTCTTTTTGTTTTTATTATGGTAAAGTATATGGAACATAAAAATTACCATTTTAACCATTTTTAAGTGTATGATTCAGTGGCATTAGTTATAATCACAATGTTGTGCAATCACCCCCCACCATCTGTTTCCAACGTTTTTCATCACCCCAGACAAGCACTGTACCCATTAAGTAATAACTACCCATTCCTGTCTCCCCCTAGCCCCTAGTAACCACGCATCTACTTTCTGTTTCTAAGCATTTGCCTATTCTAGACATTTCACAAAAGTGGAATCATACAGTGTTTGTCCTTGGGTGACTGATGCATTTCACTCAGTGTGATGTTTTCAAGGCTCATCCATGACATGGCGTGTGTCAGAACTTCATTCTCTTTGTGGCTGAGTGATACTCCATTGTGTGTGCATCTTTCTTCCACCTGCATCCTTGAGGTTGACTACTTTGAGAAGGCAGCTCTTCCCCAGTGGTATTTTGAGTGATTTCCAAACTGGGGGGAATCATCTTCCAGCACTTGATTGGGCAATATTCTGTTGTGAGGAGAACCAGTGGCTCAGTGATTAAAGCGCTCAGCTGCCAACCAGAAGGTCAGTTGTTCGAACCCACCAGGTACTCCATGGGAGAAAAATGTGGCAGTCTGCTTCCACAAGGATTACAGCCTTGGAAACCTTGTGGGGCAGTTCCACTCTGTCCTATAGGGTTGTTGTGATTTGGAATCAACTCGATGGCAACAGGTTTTGGTTTGGTGTTCTGTTGTTATATAAAGGGTTTTCACTGGCTAATTTTCAGAAGGAGATTGCCAGGCCTTTCTTCCTGGTCTGCCTTAGCCTGGAAGTTCTGCTACCATCTGTCCACTATGGGCAACCCTGCTGTTATGTGAAATACCAGTAGAATAGCTTCCAGCATCACAGCAACACACAAGCCACCCCAGTATGACAAACTGACATACCGGGGTGGATGTATACCAATGATTGTGAAGATAGCACAGCACCAGGCAACATTTTGTTCTGTTACGTGTAAGCTCTCCATGAGTCGGAGCCAACTCAATGGCAACTAACAGCAATAACAACAACATGAAGATCCAGTGCGTTCTCAAAATACTGGGATTATAAGTGATAGCTTCCAAATCACTGAAGCGGATCTGGAGAACAAGCGGGGCGACATGTCTGATTAATGATGAACGAACCAGTTATGGAACTGTCAGAATTCCTGTCCCAGGACTGTCCAGGGCCTTTCCCTTCTTGGACTTTGTCAGACTGCCTACATTTAGAGTGTTGGAGAATCCATCTGTACTCTGCCTTTGACTTATCTCTCAGTCTTAACTCTGATGATAATTCGAAGGAACCACCAGTAACCAACCAGTTGCCCTTGAGTCAATGCCAACTCATGGAGACCCCATCTGTGTCAGAGTAGAACTGTGCTCCACAGGGTTTTCAATGACCAATTTTTTGGAAGAAGATTGCTGGGCCTTTCTTTCAAGGTACCTCTGGGTGGACTTGAACTTCCAACCTTTCGTTTAGTAGCTGAGTGCTTAACCATTAGCACCACCCAGGGACCCTAGCAGTGGTCAATCGAGAGGAACTGAATCACAGCAGAACAGCTCATCCGAGGACTCAGGCTTGATGAGAGCAGCGTCGTCCACAGGGGGTGCATGTGTGTCTGCTCAACAATCCAGCAGTTGTGTGGACATGTGGAAGTTTTCAGATGGGGGCTGTGAACGTGCACTCTTACTTCTGCAAAGTAAACATTTCTGGAAACACTTGTGTAAGCAGCCCACGCATTCTGCACAAATGTTACACAAGCAGCTTTTGGCTTTGGAAGGAATGGGTGGAAATTGTTTGCAAAATCCTTTGGAGACTCTTAACTAATGCTTACCTCTGTCCTGAAGCCTGAAACAAACAACCTTTCTATTTCAGAAGTGTCTGCTAATGAGAAAGATATTTTCAGCTGAAAGAGAGAGAAAAAGGTATCATTAGAAAAAAAAAGATATAAAAAAATTAGAAAAAAAAAACCCAACAAAAAAAGACTGGATCTTGTTGCTCAAGCAAAGTAATCACCTGAGACCTGTCTTAGGCTGGGCTCGCTATAGAAGCAAAACTAGTAAAGCATATATATGTACATATAAACCAACAAAACCTGTTGCTGTCGAGTCGATTCTGACTCATAGCGACCTTACAGGACAGAGTAGAACTGTCCCATAGGGTTTCCAAGGAGCAGCTGGTGGATTCAAACTGTTGATCTTTTGGTTAGCAGCCAAGCTCCTAACCAGTGCACCACCAGGGCTCCAGATTTATATCAAGGAAATGGCTCATGAGGTTGTAGAGGCTGGAAAGTCCCAAATCCGTGGGTCAGGCTGGAGGCTTCCCCTGACTCACGTAGCAGCAGGGATTGGCGAACCCAAGATTTGCAGGTCAGACAGCAGGGCTATGGTTGACAGAATGCGGAGACTGATGAATCTTAAGATCGACAGGAAAGACTGCTGCTGGCTCAAGTCCCAAGAACCGGAGGTCAGACGAACAGGAGCCAGCTGCAGGATCCTGGGTGAGCAAAACCCGTGAGCCTTGCCAGAAAGTTCACCCATATTAGGTGCAGGCCATACCCCCAAGAAAACTCCCTTTGAACTGATTGACTACTCACAGCAGACCCTATTATGGAGGTGATCACATTATATCAGATCTCATCACGGAGGTGATTACATCATTGTACGACTGCCAAACTATATCACAACTGCCACGCCAGTGAGGATCATGGCCGAGCCAAGGTGACACACAGCCTTAACCATCACAAGACCCTAATCGCATTTGTTAACTTTTATCAGAAACTGGGGTGAAACAAGTCTATTTTGTTGGATGAACTTAATGGCAATTTTAACAAGGACACGCCTCTGATACCTGGAGTTAGGTGTCAAATAGAAAGCCACCATGGTAATATTCAAAGGAAGCCTTGGGCAGGGTGTGAGATAATTTGTGCAGATAAATATCTGACTTCCATTAGTTCTTTTCTTTGCTACTTCCTGGTGAGAAGAGGTGGGTTAACAAGACCATTTGGCAGGCTGAAACTTGTGTGTATTTTCAAGGAGGAGATAAACAGATACAAAACAATCTCTAAGCCTATGTCCAAGAATTTCAGCCGTGAAGCTTGGGCAGCCATGTAGACCACTGCTGCCCATAGAAATATAATGTGAGCCACCTATGTAATTGGCAGTTCAAACCCACCCAGCGGCTCCGAGGGAGAAAGACCTGGCAATCTGCTTCTGTAAAGATTGCCGCCGAGAAAACCCTATGGGGCAGTTCTACTCTGTCACACGGGATTGCTATGAGTTGAAATCAACCTGATGGCACCTAACAATAACTACGACAACAACAGCGAGAAACAAGCCAGTTGCTGTTGAGCCAACTCTGACTCATGGAAGCCCCACGTGCGTCAGAATAGAACTGTATTGTATAGGGTTTTCAATGATCGATTTTTCGGAAGTAGATCATCAGACCTTTCTTCTGAGGCAACTGTGGGTGGACTTGAACCTCTAATCTTGCAGGGGTGAAAGGCAAAGTCTGTGAACCCCTTATGCCTGTGCCTAGGCGAAGGAGCTGTGCCTACCCTGAGTTCCTGACTTAAGGGAGCTGGCAGATTATTTTTTCTCTATTTGTTAATTTGTTCCCTCTCCAAGGCCAGGAGAATGGCTCAGGGCGCGTGATGGGTCCTACTTCTGGCCCAGGGGACTCAGCAATCACTGAAGCCGGCCCAGGACCGGTGCAGAGTGGGGACGGGGCAGGTAAATGGGAGAGAAGTTTTTCCCAAAGGGGGTGTTTTTTGATCCATGCGGTAGGCCAGATGTAAGTACTTCTCTTTTGCTGACTGAGTGCGCTTTTCACTGGTTTTGGATGCCGGAGTAGACTTTCTGCCTCTGGGTCTCTCCCGATGTGGAAAACGCCTCCCGAGCATCACTAATTGCCCCACCACACGTGTGAGCCAGTTCGGCCTGAAGGGTGCTGGCTTTGGCCAGGTCAGGTCTGGCAATTCCTCATGGCTTCCGAACCATCTCTCTCTCCCCCTGCCACTCAGTCTGATTCCTCAACTTTGCCTTTGATGTTCAGAGCTCCTAGATTCTCATATATAATCGATTCACTTGTTTTTTCTGGTCTTTGTTGTAAGAGGAACCACAGGAAGCATCCGACTGCTCTGCCGTCTTGGCCCCGCCTCTCGAACCTCCAATCTTGAAGTTAGCAGCTGAACATGTTAACCATCTGTACTACCCAGGGACTCCGAAATTTTCTAGTAGTCAATTTTTAAAAAAAAGAAACAGTGAAATTGATTTTAGTAATACATTTTATTTAACCCACCATATCCAAAATGTTATCATCTCGTCATATATTCCATATAAAATTTATTAATGAGCTATTTCATGTTTCTTTATTTCATTCTGTCTTCAAAATCCGGTGAGTATTTTACATTTATAAACCATCTCAATTCTGACTAGCCACGTTTCAAGTGCTCAGAAGCTAGTGACCATCACTTTGGATAGCTCAGCTCTAGATCCTTGATACTCAAAACGTGGCCCATGTGGACCAGTAGTAGATGCATCTCTTGGGAGTGTATTAGAAATGCATATTCCCAGGTCCCAGCCCAGACCTACTGAATCCACATATGTATTTTAGCCAGATGACTGTGTACACACACTACAGATTGAGAAGCTCTGTTTTAGATACCACCTCTTCAGACCCTTCAAACTTGAGGTGTGCAACGAGAAAATGATAAACATCTCTCACTGTGACCCAGCTGCAGACCTGCTGACAGCTACTCCCTGCGCTGGGCTCTGGGCCTCTCCCTGATCCAGCGGCTGCTCCTCCAGGGTTGAGTCCCCCTGCTTCAGGCTTCAGCTGCTCTCTGGGGAAACAAACAAACAAAAAACAAATCTGTTGCCATGGTGTCAATTCCAACTCATGGAGACCCTATAGGACAGAGTAGAACTGTCCCATAGAGTTTCCAAGGAGTGCCTGATGGATTTGAACTGCCAACCTTTTGGTTAGCAGCTGTAGCTCTAAACCACTACACCACTGGGGTTTCCACTCTCTGGGGAAGGCACTGTGAATTACTTCCTCCTCACACCTGATGGTCCCTTGATGAAAGCTGGCTTCAAAACAGCAGAAGAAGAAAGAAACACACAGTTCCCTCTTCAAACCAGCTTCCAGAGACCCCGATTTTGGCTGTGGACAGTCAACATTGGTAAATGGACTGTGGCTTGCTGTTAGCCCTGAGCCAGGACTGATAGACTGCAGTGGAATGTGGAAGTCATATTTGTGCCCTGGGTCACAGAGGAGCTGGTGCTTAGTTAACTGGTGCTGCTGTAACACAAAGACCACAAGTGCGTGGCTTTAAAGAACAGAAATTTGTTTTCTCACAGCTCTGGAGGTTAAAAGTCCAAATCAGGGTGTTGGCTGTGTCAATTCCTTCCTCATCAGGAGCTCCGGGCATTCTTTGGTTTCTACGCCACCCTCATACGGCATATGTCTTTCCCCATGTGTGCATGTCTCTGTGTCTAATCTGCTCTTTTGATAATTCAGAAGCGATTGGATTTAGAACCCACCCTACTAAGGTCTGATCTAAGTAGCATAACAAAAACCCTATTTCCAAACAGGATCACATCCACAGGTATAAGGGTTAGGATCGCAACACGTATTTTGGGGGACGCAATTTAACCCATAACATTTGGTGACAATCAGGGAGGTGGGAGGGGTCGTCTAAGCCTTTCTTCCACTGTCCCGAAGAGTGATGATCTTCCTCTCTCTTAACTTCACAGGTAGGTTTTCTTTCATAAGTTTAGATTCCTACATATGGGATCCCTGTAAATTGCGAAATGTATTTGGAAAGTCAGTCCAAGCACTGCGAGTTTGACTCATTCCCTTGCTGATCCCAGAGTAGATGTGTCCACAGCAGACATGCCTGTGGCTGGGAACAAAGCCGGGTGGGGGGAGATACCCAGCCTCCCATCTGAGATGACTGAGTGTGTTACTAAGAGGCGTCCTTAGATGTCCACATGGAACATGCTGGATCCAGAGTGAGCACAGGTGCACATTCCATCTCAGCTCCCATTGGTAAGGAGAGCCAGACATGCTCTAGAGAAAAAGGCAAGTGGATTTGAAGGCCAGCTCTCGGCAAGTCACTTGTCCTCTTGGTGTCTCTATTTTCCCATGGATAAAAAGGAACTTAAAGCTCCAGAGGGTGGCTGGCTGAGATTGGAAAAGACATTTGAGAGCCACTGGGGAGAGAAGGAAAGAAACACAAATGTTGGGAACACCACCAATGTGCAGATGTGATATGGAAATGTTGGGGTGATAGTCTCCAAGCAGGAAATCCAAGAAATTCGCAAGTGAAGATTTTACCAGAAAGATCAAATTATCCTCAGGGAGTATAGAAGACATAGGAAAAGCAAAATAATTCCATACAGAAATCCAAGAGATTATGGAGAAAAATATTTAGCCAGATCCTCCCGGGGTGTAAGTGACTCCATGGGAGTGGAAAAGGTACTGTGATAGCTTTCCTAACATTTTGAACCCCTCTGGAACTTTCTAGGCTGCTGGGTAACATACGACTTGCTCAGCTATCTATCAGCATTTCTTTTATGTGATTTTAAAGAAAGATTCCTAAGAAGGTAACCAAACACCAAAACCAAACCTGTTGCTACCACGTTGATTCTGACTCGTAGTGATCCCATGTATCACAGAGTATAACTGCTCAATAGGGTTTTCTTGGCTGTAATCTTTATGGAAGCAGATTGCCAGGTCTTTCTTCCTCAGCACCACTGGGTGGGTTTAAACCATCAACCGACGATACTGACATAAAAATTCCTTCTCTACAAACGCGCTGCTGGAAAACATGTTCCCTCTTTGTGGGAGTTTGGTGTAGCTCAAGATCTCTGACGAAGTAGCTTCCTGAGAGCCAATGTCAGGCACGTTACACTTGTGCTGCAAGAATTGTGGAGAAACGCATTAGAGGGGTATGTGGAGGGCTCTGGATCATATTTCTTACTAAAATAAAAAAGATAAAATACCCAAGTCGCTCTGGCAAGGAAGTTTCTAGAACAGTGGTTTGCTGTTTGTTGGGTGCCATTGAGTTGACTGTGAGTCACAGCCACCCCATGTGACAGAGCAGAACTGCCCCATAGGGTTTTCTTGGCTGTAATCTTTATGGAAGCAGATCACCACGTTCTTCTCTTGAAGGGTAGGTTTGAACCGACAACTTTTCGACTAGCAGCCGAGTACTTAGCTGTTGTGCCACCAGGGCTCCTTACCCAATAATAATTATTTACCAGGTTCTGTTTCTTTGGGGAGGAGTCTCTGGGCGCTAGACCACTAATAGAAAGTTTGGCCATTCAAACCCACCCAGCTGTGCCTGGGAAGAAAGGCCTGGCAATCTACTTCTGAAAAACCAGCCATTGAAAACCCTATGGAGCACAGTTCTACTCCACACACAGGTGGCCACCATTAGTCAGAATTGTCTCAGTGGCAACTGGTTCCACTGGGGACATTCACGCAGTCATGCAGTCAAACGTGTGAAATTATTGGACTTTTTCCATTCCTTTGGTAATACTACTTGGAATCCTGGAAGCATAAATAAATACATCCTTCAGTACATCTTTTGGTGCCTCATGTTAAAAACTGAGTGACACACTCAATGGCTCACATCAGACGTGAATTCTAAGTGCTAAGATGCAACATGGAACAGCATCAGCCATTGCTGAGATTCTAAGTAGTATTTTTTTATTTTATTTTATTGTTGTACTTTAAGTGAAAGTTTACAGTTCAAGTTAGTCTCTCATACAAAAATTTACACATACATTGTTATGTGACTCTAATTGCTCTCCCTATGCTGTGACAGCACCTTCCTCCTTTCCACCCCTGATTTCCCATGTCCATTCAACCAGCTCCTGATGCTCTCTGCTTTCTTATTTCACCTCCAGACAGAAGCTGCCCATTTAGTTTCATGTATCTACTTGAGCTAAGAAGTACACTTTTCACGAGTATCATTTTAAGTCCGATAGTCCAGTCTAATCTTTGTCTGAAGAGTTGGCCTCGGGAATGGTTTTAGTGCTGGGTTGACAGAGAGTCTGGGGCCATGGTTTCGGGGGTTCCTCCAGTCTCAGTCACACCATTAAGTCTGGTCTTTTTACTAGAATTTGACTTCTGCACCCCACTTTTCTCCTGCTCCATCAGGGACTCTCTGTTGTGTTCCCTGTCAGGGTGGTGACTGGTGGTAGCTGGGTACCGTCTAGTTCTTCAGAGCAGTATTACAAGTTTATCTACTTGTAAAAATTAAAAGAAATGTTTATTTTTTCATAACTATTCAAGTTACACATGCCCACTGTAGAAAGCTAGAAAAATTAAAGTGTAACGTAAGGAATGAAATTTACCCATAATAGTCCACCATCCAAGACAGGCACAGTGAATATTTTGGTATAGAACATATTGATTTGCGTAGCTTGGTTCTTACTGTTTTTTCTTGCTTAATATTGTGTCATGAGTATCTGCTATGTCACTGAAAATTATTTGTAAGCATGATTAAAATTTTTTTTTTATTTTGGAAAATTTGAAACATGTAGAAAAGCAGAGAGCAGTGTATCATGAATTATGAATACATGGCCAATCTCATGTCTTCTACCCCCTCCAATCCTCATGCCTCCTCAAAACTTATTTTGAAACAGGTCCCAGAAATCATACACAGTGAAACCTGTGAGAGCTGGAACTTGACAGGCCTGCCTTTTTTTTCCGTGTCTCGCAAGTTTTTCCCGCTTTGACAGGGTGCAGTCTTACCATTTTTCTATCGCTCTTTTTGGTGGAAAATAGTTGAGTCTTCCTTCTCTGGCAGATTTCCTCCTTACACAGTTTCCAGCTTTCACAGGTTTTCCTGAAATATTATCTGTAAATATGTTAGTATATATCTGAAGGGTAAGAAAAGACAAAGAACTTAAAAAAGATTATAATACTATTAACTCTTGTAAAAACAGTTAATCGTATTTTATAATATTAGCAAATATCCAGTCCGTGTTTTCATTTCCCTGATGTTCTTCTAAATTTTATTGTTTGAGTTTGCTGATTTCAGTTGGGAGACCCTCAGTGAGATGAGGTTGCAACAACGAGCTCAAACAGCACCGTTTGGATGAGGATGGAGCAAAACTGGGCAACATTTTGTTCTGTTATACATACGGTCGCCGTGGGGCGGAACCACCTCGACAGCACCTAACAACAACAACAGCATTTGGTTCTTTTGCTACCATGCAGTTGATATTGAGCAATATTACAATTAGCTATTAACCTCTTCTTCCCTCTCCCTTTCCTCTTTCCCAGACTCTGATCTGAAGTAACATCCTTTTACTCCTAGTTAATACCTATAAGGCAATCAGAAAGCTTGTTCCATTTTTCATAGACACTTCCCATATCATTCCTCTATTTGTTATACTTGCACTGTATTTCATCATCAGAGCATCTATCCATTAGAACCATCATTAATCTAGTTCTACAGGTATTTAATGCTCACCATCTGTACTTACGTGCATGTCTTTCTACTCTGTTTGAATGCACAGTATTATGTGTTGAATTGTGTTCCCCTCTCAAAGTTATGTTGAAGTCCTCAGCCCTCTGCCTGTTTGGGAATGGGGGTGTTCTTAATGAGGTCATGCTAGAGTAGGGTGGGTTCTAAACCTAATCGCTTCTGAGAGGTGTCTTATAAAAAGAGCAGAATTGATACATAAACACGCCATGTGAGGACCCATCTATAAGTAAACCACCAAAAAACCCAAACTCGTTGCTGTCAAGTGGTTGTCCACTCATAACGACCCTATAGGACAGAGTAGAATTGCCCCATAGGGTTTCCAAGGAGTGGCTGGTGGATTCAAACTGCCAATCTTTTGGTTAGCAGCCAAGCTCTTAATCACTGTGCCACCAAGGCTCCATCTATAAGTAAAGGAACACCAAAGATTGCCGGCAGTCACCAGAAACTAGGAAAGAGGCCCACAGAAGGAACTGACAAAGCCAAGACCCTGATTTGAACTTTTATCCTCCAGAACTCTGAGAAAATGAATGTCTATTCTTTAAAGGCACCTACCTGAGGTATTTTTTTTTTTGTTATGGCAGCACTAACTAACTAAGGCATCTACAATATTGTAAGGTGATGTCATGAGAAAGAAGTGATGTCAGGCATTCACTCTGAGAAGACTAAGTCCCTCAAAGACACTCTCATTGCTGGTTTTCTTCCGGCTGCTTCTACCATTCTTTTCTATCTCTGGACATCACACCCGGTGGTTCTTGATTAACGTTGTTGACTGGCTCAGAGATTGGGGGCCGCGTGCCACTGTATGCAACGCATGAGGCTTCATCTTGCAGCTCTGCCGTGTGTCAGCACACATCAGCTTCTCTTGCAGCTGCGCTGTCAGCTGCTGGCGGGAGAGAGGATGGAGCAACATTAGATAGCATCAGAAAGGTGGGGCAGGTGGGGCCAGAATACAACTCTGGAATTGCCCTCGTTTTAAGTACAGTGGTCTAGCGAAATTTAAGTACAGTTGTCTAGTGAAAATGAAGGCCCAAGACACTTGCAAGTTAAGTAAGACATGTGGGAGGTAAGGAAGACCCTGAGATAAATGAAGAGAGAGGTTAGTGAGCTGCAACTCTTGGGGCCCAGTGATTTCTAGTTACAGGGAGTGTATTAGTGCCCTGTGGCTGCTGTAACAAATTACCACAAACTGGGTGGCTTAAAACAACAGAAATTTACCTTCTCACAGTTCAGGAGGCTGGAAGCCTAGATTCAAGGTGTTGGCAGGATTGGTTCCTTCTGGATGCTCTGAGGGAGAATCTGTCTCATGCCCCTGTCTTAGCATCTGGTGGTTGCTGGCAATCCTTGGCGTTCCTTGGCTTGTAGATGCATCACTTCAATCTCTGCCTCCGTCTTCACGTGGTCTTCTCCTCTCTGTGTCTCTCTTTCTCTCCTTTTCTGATAAGGATGCCAGTCATTGGATTTAACCAGTAACCAGTTGCTGTTGAGTCGATTCCAACTCCTGTCAACCTTATGTGTGTCTGAGTAGAACTGTGCTCCACAAGGTTTTCATTGGCTGATTTTTTGCAAGTGGATCACCAGGCTTTTCTCCTGAGGTGCCTCTGGGTGAACTTGAACCTTCAACTTTTTGGTTAGCAACCCAGTGCATTAACTGCGCCACACAAGGACTCATTGCATTTAAGGCCTACCCTAATCCAGTGTGCCCTCACATTAACTACTGACATCCGCAAAGACTGTGTTTTCAAATAAGGCCACGTTCTGAGGTACTGGGTAGACTTGAATTTTGGGAGGGACGCTATCCAACCCACTACAGGGAACATGCTCAGAGTACTTCAGCTGACTGGGTTGATGTGGCCCCTCCCCATGCAGCCACTGGTGACTTCTCAGATGGCTATGATGTGAAGTAGGGATCTAACTTTATCTTTTCCCATATGTATAGTCTATTATCCCGGCTGTATTTATTTAACTATCCAACTTTTCCCTGCTGATTTGTCAAGCCAACTGTCATTTACCAAGTTCCCCTATTTGAGAATCTGTTTCCTGGCCTTTTTTAGCTTTTGGAGGTCACTTACTTTCCTTGGCTCATGGTCTCTTCCTCCGGCTGAAGAAGCTAAGGCCTTGTTCTACAACCCTGCAGGTACGACCTCTGTGATCTGTTCCTCCATGGGGCCAAGGTAGACTCTGCTGCCTGAATAACACGACAGTCCCCTATCAGTTGGAAGATGCATCTATTCTTCAATTCTGTCTCCCTCTGGTTCTGGCACACATTGAGCTATTGACTTTGGCCACTTCTGCACTAGATGTCTTTTAATTCAGCTTGTGGTGGCATTTCTAACCACGGATCATTGGTTACAAGCTTCCCAGGTTGGAAAACCAAACTGTTGGTACAAAATATCAAAGGTTCTCAGACTCTCTTGGTGGGATGTGGAATCATGGGCTAAAAGATTGGGATGAGAGGTAGGTGGCTGTACAGAGAAGACTGAGGAAGACAGGCCAAAGGGTGCTGCTGATGGGGTATGTTCCCCTATTCCTGGGCAGTTTGCAGCCATCTACCTGCTTCTAGAAATCCCTCCTATGAGTTCCTGTGGCTGACGGTGGAGAATATCTCAGGCACCCTCCCTTTCTGGGTTTGCAGCCAAGTGACCCGCTGCCCTGTCTCGTCAGGGTAGACAGGCTCCAGTCTGCTCTGCAGGCGCTGGAGGGGAAATGGATGAGCAGAAGTCTTTGGCTCTAGTGGGGAAAGGTGCCGGCCTTGTAAGTGCCCCGTCATCGATGGCATCTGTGTCTTTCACAAGTCTGCAGGCTGTAACTCGCCCTGAGGGAAAGTCAGAATCCTAAATTGGGGTGTCACCGCATGACCAAGCTGGCAGCATGTCAACAAGAAATATTAGCTGCAGGTCGTCTTACAGGGATCTTCACTGAGGAAACACCCAGTGACTTAACCCTGGCTTTCCACGCCAGTAGAGGCTGCAAACATGAGCTGCATAAAGTGGAGAGTTGAGGCAATTTTTTAAAACATTCAAAGGGTGGGGTTGAGGGAGTTATGTTTGCTTTGGTAAGTGTGTATGATGAGTGTGTGTATATGCATGTAAATATGTATGTATATTCGTGAGTATGCATGTGAGTGTGTGTGTGTGTGAATGTGTGAGTGTGTATATATGTGTGTGTATGTATAAGTGAGTGTGGGTATATATGTGTGTGTGTGTGTGTGAGTGTGTATATATGTGTGTGTATGTATAAGTGAGTGTGGGTATATATGTGTGAGCATGTGTATGGATGTATGCGTGTATATATGTGACTGTGTGTATATGTGTGTGTATGTGTGAGTGTGTGTATGTATATGTGAGTGTGAGTATGTATGTGTGTATATGTGTGACCGAGTATGTATGTGTGTGAGCATGTGTATGTATATGTGTGTGAGTATGTATGTGTGTCTATGTATGTGTCTATGTTGAATGCATGTATGTGTGTATGTGTGAACGTATCCATGTATATATGTATGCATGTATATGTGAGTTTGTGAGTATGCATGTGTGTGTATGTATGTGAATGTGTATATGTTTGTGTGTATGTGAGTGTGTGTGTATGTATCTGTGTGTGAATGTGTGCATGTATGTGTATGTATGGGTCAGTGTATTTATGTATGCATTTATACGTGTAAATGTGTATGTCTATGTGTGTACGTGTGACTATGTGAATGTGTGTATGTGTGAGTGTGTATATGTGTGAGTGTGTGTATGTATGAGTGTGTGTATGTATGTACATATATGTGTGAGTGTGTGTACGTATATGTGAATGTGTATGTAGGTGTATGTATATGTGATTGTGTGAATATGTATGTATGAGTGTGTGTATGTTGTATGTATGGGAGTATGCATGTGTGTGCATATATGTGTATGTGTGTATGTGAGTGTGTGTGAATATGTAAGTGTGTATGTAAGTGTGTATGTGTGTATGTGTGTGAGTGTATATGTATGAATATGTGTGAGTGAATATGTATGTGTGTATGTATGTGTGAGCATGTGTGTATGTGTAAAATGTGTAAAATATGCAAATAAAACCTCAAGTTTTGGGTTTTGTTGGTTGAGATAAGATTAGTGTGCTTTTCAGATTTTGAATACTTTCGATTAAACCCTCTCCTCGCTTACTGACGTCGTTAGGTTTCAAGGACCAGGTCGTTATGTGAAAATCGGCATTATGTGGAAATGGAAGATGACAGGCGATGTGGGGATGCAGGGCGCCCCCTTACACTCTTCCGCCCGCCACGGGGCTGGTGGGTGATGCGCCCGTTGGGGCAGGTCCGCTCCAACCCCGTCCTCCTTTTTGCTCTTGGTCCCCTCCTTCTCTCCCCTCGCTCCCAGCTCCTCACGCGCTGCCTCTCCTTCCTTGTTTCTACCCCCTCGGTCTCCTCCCTCCTGCGCTCCGGCGCACTCATTTGGGAGCTAGCTGGAGCACGGTGCCTGGTCCCGGAGCACGGTGCCTGGTCCCGGAGCACGGTGCCTGGTCCCGGAGCACGGTGCCTGGTCCCGGAGCACGGTGCCTGGCGGCAGAGCACAGCTCTGCGGAAACGTGCGGGTCCGTGGTTCTAGAGGGACATGAACGCAGCGGGCGTGGGCCCGGGAGGGCCTGCACGGAAGCACCAGCCGGTGGTCAGGCGCCATTCCTGTGTGGCCGCCTCATTCCCAGTTGGGCTGCCAGCCCTTCGGGCCCCCGCCACCCTGCGCCACCCAGAGTCAGGAGCCGCTGTGAGCCTCTGGGAGCCGGACACCTGCGCCTGCTTCCGAGAACTGAGTCCTGGGAGCCCAGGGAGCTTCCTCTGCGTAGGCTGGGGTTGGTACGGGAGGAGGTCCACGGGGGTGTGTGACGCCATGAGTTTCCACACTGGGTGACGCCAATCCTAGTGACGCCACTGCAGCCAACATTACCCTCGACTTGCATCTCGGCCTTCGTCACTGCCGGACCTACATCAGTAATGCACACAATAGTCAGGTAGTAGATTTTTACTGTTGTCGTGAGTACACAATGTCAGATAACGAGATAGCCGATAAGTGAGGAGTAGGTGTATTGACTAATGTACTTGGATTAACCGTAACCAAGTGTCCATGTTCATGTAATAAGGTGGGAGAAGCATTGGATTGGATGAAACCGGATCTGTTTTCTCTCAGCTGTGCCGTTCATGAGCCATGTGGCCTTGGCAAGCCCCTTGAGCTGGCTAAACCTTCATTTCCTTGCCCATAAAAAAGGATACTAATGCTTGCCTACTTCATGGCACTTTTGGGAACGCGACAACCAGAGAACATTTGAGAAATGCTTTGTAAATTGCAAAGCACAAGATAGATTGGCGCACCTGCTCAAAATGGACACTGTAATTGTTCTCATCTTAGTATGTTTCAAAATAGGGGGCACAGGGCTTTCCATGCACCATGTGTTCACTGTTTGCTGCATTACATTTTTATTAATTCCATTTTAGAAACATTACCTGAATAGCTGTAGGACGAAAGAGCAGGCATTTTGTCAGTGACTTCCCCACTCATCAAGGTGTGTTTGGTTCAGAGAATTTGGACTTAGGGGCCTGGTTTACATAAATAACAAAGATGCTCAAGTTTTCCTTTGGGACTGGAAGACTGGCTGTATTTTTACCTTTGCTGTTGTTGTTGTTAGTTGCTATTGAGTTAGCTTCAACTCATGGCAACTGTAAGAACAAACCATTGTCTAGTCCTGCTCCATTTTCATGATCGTTGATATGTTTGCATCCATTGTTGCAACCATTGTGTATTTTTGAGTGCCTTCCAACCTAGGGGGCTCATCTTCCAGCACTATATCTGACAATTTTGTGCTGTGATCCATAGTGTTTTCATTGGATAATTTCCAGAAGTTGTTAGCAGGCCTTTCTTCTTAATTTGTCTTAGTCTAGAAGCTCTGTGAAACCCATCCACCATGGGTGACTCTGTTGGC
This sequence comes from Trichechus manatus latirostris, assembly GCF_000243295.1. Taxonomy (NCBI): domain Eukaryota; kingdom Metazoa; phylum Chordata; class Mammalia; order Sirenia; family Trichechidae; genus Trichechus; species Trichechus manatus. Next base: position 1,410,907 of record NW_004444138.1, on the reverse strand, counting down.
ATTTGAAATACTGGTGGCATAGCTTCTAGCATCATAGCAGCATACAAATCACCACAGTAGGACAAACTGACAGACGAGTAGTTCATTTTTACCTTTAGCCAGGTGTATTAGTGTCCTGTGGCTCCTGTAACAAAGTGCCACAAACTGGGTGGCTTAAAGCAACTGTATATTCGTGAGTATGCATGTGAGTGTGTGTGTGTGTGAATGTGTGAGTGTGTATATATGTGTGTGTATGTATAAGTGAGTGTGGGTATATATGTGTGTAACAAAGTGCCACAAACTGGGTGGCTTAAAGCAACAGAAAATTATTCTCTCGTAGTTCTGAATGCTAGAAGTCCAAAACCAAGATGTCAGCAGGGCCATGCTCTCTCTGAAGGCTCTAGGGGGAGAGTCTTCCTTGTTTCTGGTGGGTCCTGGCAATCTTCCTATTCCTTGGCTTGTAGATGCATCACTCCAATCTCTGCCTCCATCTTCACGTGAGCGTCTTCCCTCTCTGTCTGTCTCCGTGTTTCTTCTCCTCTTCTTTAAGGACACTAGTCATTGGATTAGGGCCCATCCTAATGACCTCATCTTAATTTGATTACATCTGCAAAGATTCAGTTTTCAAATAAGGTCACATTCAAAGGTATTGGGGGTGAGGACTTCAGCGTATCTGTTTTTGGGACCATTGTTCGACCCATACATCAGGTATTCACTGAAGCTTTCAAAAAGGAGACCGTTTAATCAATAAGGAAAGTGCCAAGAAATGCTCTGTTGCATAAATCTCCAAAACAAAACTCACGGACACAGAATTCCCAAGATCTATGAGACGGGTTTGAGGCACCAGTGTCTCCTCGTGTTGAAAATCCGAGCCTTCTTGTTGAAAATCTGAGCAGCATTTTATTGTATTTTTCCCTAAGCAAGAGTGGACACTTACGGAAGCTCTGTAATCCAAATCATGATTGTTTTAATAATTTGCCAAAAACAACAGAAACCTATAATACCTTTATCTAGGACATTTCTTACTATATTAGAGGGACCTGCAGTATTTGAGGGGAGAAGATTAACTGTAGTCGTGGATGGTGATGTGTCCTGGCATCTCTATCTGCATAGCTCTGTGTCACTTATCTATGAGTATATATTTGCGAGTGTGTGCGTGCCATTTCTGGGATACATACATAGCAACTGTTCGAATTAGTCAGGTTAGGCTACAACAAACAACCCAAACATTTCAGTGGCTTATCACAATATAAGTTTATTTCTTACTCATGTAAAGTCCAGTTGGTGGTGGAAATTTAGAGGAGGAGGAAGTCTGCTCCACATAGTAATTCAAGGAATTCTTCTGTCATATGGTGGTGCCATCCTCTAGGACCTTAGAATCCTCTCTATCCAGCCAGTAGATGTGGGAAGAGCATAGATGGAGGCTCCCACAGAATGTTTCTGTGGGCTAGACCTGGAAGTGGCATATGATCTTTCTGCCCACATTCTCTTGGCTAGAACTTAGCCACATGTCCAACTATCTGCAAGGCAGACTGGGAAATTTGGTCTTGCTGTGTGCTTAAAAAGCAGAAGAACACATGACATGAACACAGGTGGACACAGGAGATTCTCTGTCATCCTGAGCCACCTGCAAATTGGTAAATCAAACCATCCCAGAAATGGGAAAAAAGTATTTTATTTAATCAGAGGATACTAAGTTAATTTCTACTACCTTTCTTTGGAAGTCAGTTGCTTTTCAACTTGGTGAGAAGGTTTTTAAAATTACTATCTTATTACTAAAGTTTTTCTCAGCATTTGGGCAGGCTCCATGGGCCAAATTTAAATTTTCTGTAAAAAGGTCTTAAGAAATATACCTTTTAAAAAATACTGTTAAGAACTGTGAAGAGTCTGAGACTTTAGCCTGTTTTTAAGCTAACAAGTTAGCTTGCCACAGTTTCATGGATGGATGTTGGGAGAAGACATGAGATTCCCGGGTCAGAGATTTTATCTGTCTTGTTAACTGCTGTGTACAAGTGCTTGGAATACTGCATGGTACATAGAATCCTCAATAAATTTTTATGAATGAATGAATAAGTAAATAATAGATATGATTATGACCTACTTTCACCAAACCCCCGTCTCCCTCTGTGTTCCCTTATTTCAGTGAAGGACATCACCTTACTCTCAGTGGCCCAAGGGCCACTCTCAACTATTGCATGCCATGAAAACACACTGTTTTGTTAGCTGCATCGAGTTGGCCCCTTACTGATGGTGACCACGTGCACGATGGAAAGAAATACTGCCGGTCCTACAACATCCCTATGAGTGCTGGAGAATTGGATAATGTTCTGTTGTGATCCTTAGGGTATTCACTGGCTGATTTTCAGAAGATGATTTCCAGACCTTTCTTCCTAGTCTGTCTTAGTTTGGAAGCTCTGCTGAAACCTGTTCAGCATCATAGCAACATGCAAGCCTCCACTGACAGACAAGTGGTGGCTGTGCATGAGGTGCATTGTCTGGGAATTGAACCTGAGTCTCCTGAATGGAAGGCTAGGATTCTACCACTAAACCACCACCACTCCTACATGAAAACACATGCTTACCTATTAAAAGGATGCTTCCTCCCTGTCCAATGAATGTTGACTTGAGTCTTTTGGTACTCACACCACACTTTGGGAAACAAGATCTCTATGCTTCAGTGGGCTTGGAGTTAAGAGGGAGGATGGTAGAGAGGTTGGCAGTGGCCTGTCTGTAAAGAACATGGCAGCCGTGAGAAGGGGGTTGGATGTTACTCTGCAGGTAGCCAGGGGTCTCTGAGGCCAGGAGTAATGGTGGCCATGTAGGAATATAGGTTCAAAATATTTTATTTGAACCATTTGGGCCAGATGTGTTTGGCAATTCAGAATTCTGGATCTCAGAAAAGTAATACAGCATGTTGTTGTTAGCTGTCCCCAACTCAGCTCCTAACTCACAGAGACCCCACGCACAACAGAACTGATGCTGCCAAGTCTC
>NW_004444138.1:1370923-1394871 GCF_000243295.1 Trichechus manatus latirostris | reverse complement strand
CTTCAAAGAACACAATCATGAAAGTGAAAAGACAACCCACAGAATGGGAGAAAATATTTACAAATCATATTTCTGATAAGGGACTTGTATCCAAATATACAAACAGCTCTTACAACTCAATAATAAAATACATAAATAGCCCAATTAAAAAATGAACAAAGGATCTGAATAGACGTTTCTCCAAAGAAGATATGCAAATAGCCAATAAGCACAAGAAAAGATGCTCATTAGCCATTAGGGAAATGTAAATCAAAACCACAGTGAGATACCACTTCATCCCCACTAGGATAACATGGATGTGGAGAAATTAGAACCCTCACACATTGCTGATGAGAATATTAGAAAAAAATTGTACACTTGCTTTGGAAAACAGTGTGTCAGGTCCTCAAAAGGTTCAACATAGAATTACCATTAAAAAAAAAACAAAAACAAAACAAACCATTGCCGTTGAGTCAATTCCAACTCATAGTGACCCTAAGGACAGAGTAGAACTGTCCCATAGGGTTGCCAAGGAATGCCTGATGGATGTGAACTGCTGACCTTTTGGTTATCAGCCTAGCTCTTAACCACTGTGCCACCAGGGCTCTGAAATTGCCATATGACCCAGCAATTCCACACCTAGGCTGAATCCGAGAGAAATGAAGACATACGTCCACAGAGAAACTTGCACACAAATGTTCTTGGCAGTCTTATTCATAATAGCCCAAAAGCAGAACCAACCCAAATTTCCCCAACTAATAATTGGATAAATAAAATACGGTATATCCATATAATGGAAATTATTTGGCAATAAAAAGGAATCACCGTGAAGGAACCTTGAAAACATGCGAAGTGAAAGAAGCCAGTCACAAAACCCCACATGTCGTTTGATTCTATTTATACACAAGATACAGAACAGGGAAATCTATAGAGACGGAAAACATATTAGTGATTGATAGGGGCTGAGAATAGGGGATGGGAAGTGACTGCTAATGTGTATGGAGTATCTTTTCGGGGTTGATCAAAATGTTTTAAAGTGATTGTATCGCACAACTCTGTAAATATACAAAAACCATAGAAATTTACGCTTTAAATGGATGGTATGTAAATAGCTTAACAAAGTTATTAAAAATACAGGCACCCAGTTAGATCTGAATTTTAGATAAACAAGGAATCGTTTTTCCGTATGTCATGTACAATATTTGGGACATACTTATACTAAAAAAAAAAATTCATTGCTTATCGGAAATTCAGATCTAACTGGACATCCTGTATTGTATCTGGCACCTCCATGTGTGAGTGTACTTCAGTGTTATGAGAATAACACTAAGAATCATTCACTGTCTTATTATTCCCCTAGGCTACTAGAATCAGACACCATGTTAACCAGGAGGCTCATGCGCTCATAGGCGCAGAAGTGGCTTCAATTCTCTGAATGCCCTAGCTTGAGCTGTTTCCTTGGTTACCTTCAAACAACTTGTCAACCATCCCTGCCTGCAAAGGTGGGTTTTCCTAGAAGCTCTCAGAGCTGCTGCTGTGAAAAAGCAGGATTTACCATTTACATGGAAAATAGCTCTGTTCTTTTCTGCATGTTGCCCCATAGGACGAGCTCTTCTTCCTTGGACCTCGTTTGAAGTCAGGACTGACCCCACTGCTTTTCTGGTTATTTTCAGAAAATCAAGAATTCTCCAGGCACCTTAAAAAAAAAAAAAAGCCCAAACTAAATGCTTTGTTGTTGAGTTGATTTTGACTCATAGTGACCCTATAGGACAGAGTAGAACTGCCCCATAGAGTTTCCAAGGAGTAGGGTAGCCATGAGTTGGGGACTGACTCGAGGCAGTTAACAACAATGCAATTATCTGATGTTCTCAGTGCACTGAGCATTCTACGAACCACCAGGAAAAAATGCTGTGCCCTGCTCATGTAGGTCTCTAAAATATTGTCTGGCAAGGACAAGTGATGGCCTGTCTGGGACACTCAGATGGTGGATTGATACTGTGCTGCCTGACCTCTTCTTTAAATGTCGTGTACTTGCTGAAGAAGAAGGGGCTTTGGTCTCTATTCCAGCTGCCAGGGCTCCCAGGCATTCTGTGGAAAATTGTTCTGGAAATTTTCCTGGAATTATCATCTCCTTAGATGAGTACAGACAGGTTAGAAGAAAGGATGAAGTCAGCATTACTATTACTCAGACCTGAGGGTGAGATCCACCACCTGTATGTCAGTTTGTCATACTGTGGTGGCTTGCATATTGCTGTGATTCTGGAAGCTATGCCACCAGTATTTCACATACCAGCAAGGTCATCCATAGTGAACAGGTTTCAGTGGACCTTGCAGACTAAGACGGACTTGGAAGAAAGGCCTGGTCACCTATTTCTGAAAATCAGCTAATGAAAACGTTACGGATCACAACAGAATATTGTCCGATATAGTGCTGGAAGACGGATCCTCTAGGTTGGAAGTCACTCAGAATACACAGTGGCCACAACCATGGACTGGAGCAGACCAGTGATTGTGAAGATGGTGCAGGACTGGGCAATGCTTCATTCTGTTTTACATGGGGTCACCATGAGTTGGAGCCAACTTGACAGCAAATAACAACGACAACACCAATAAAGGGTGAGAAGTTCCAAGAACCCTGCACAAATACAGGAGACATCTTCAAGGTCGGGGCCAGGGTAAGAGACTATGGGTAGAGACCATTGGAAGGCACTTGAGATTTTTCCCTTCAAAGCACGACAGCCCCATGACCCTGGTGACACTCAGCACACAGCCTCACAGCGCTGGCTCCCTCCCCTCCGCTCTGAGTCTGTCCGACACTTAAGGTGCTTAATTTGCTGTGGAACCTCTGTCCTTAAGAATAAATTCCATCCCCACCCCAAACATTTGTTCTGAGTGGTGAACTAGGTGCTGGCGCTCATTCAAACCCTTCGTACGTGTCTCTTAGGATCCTTACACCAATCAATCCTTCTTCTGCTAAGTAAATTGCCTGAGGCGAGGGAGCTAGACACTGAAGGCTGGCTGGACCTTTGTCAGTCTATTCCAAGGTCTGTGGTTTTAAGCAATGTGTTAGTTTCCTGGGATTGCTGCAACAAAAGGGCCAAAGTGGGTGGTTTGAAAAACAGAAATGTATTGTCTCACAGTTCTGGAGGCCAGCGGTCTGAATTCAGGGTGTCTGCTGGGCCATGTTCTCTCTGAAGGCTCTTTCTTGGTGCTCCCAGCTTCTGGTGGCCCTGGACAATTCTTGGGTTGCTGATGGATCTTCACGTGGCTGCCACCCCTCTTTCTGTGTCACTTCTCCTCTTTTATAAGACACTCCTCAGATGGGATTAGGATCCACCCTCTTCCAGTATGACCTCAGGTTAACTGATGACATCTTTAAAAAACTTTATTTCCAAACGAGGTCGAGTTCACAGGTACCAGGGTTTAGGACTTCAATATATCTTTTTCGGGGACACAAGTTACTGCATAACAGCTAGTCTTCTTTATTGGCATTTATTTCTCAAAACTCAGCTCAAACTTCCTTCTCTCTGAAAGTTTCTTGACTCCCTTGGCTGGGAGTTGCTGCTTTTCACATGTTCCCATGGCACTTCGTGCTCCCACAGGACAAAGTCTGTTGTGTTTCCCTTGCTTGTTTACTGGTCTGGCTCCTCCATTAAACCTTGTTGTTGTTAGTTAAGTCAAGTTGGCTCTGACTCATGGAGACCCCATGCCCAGTCCAGCGCCATCCCTGTGACCACTGGCATGTGTGAATCGATTGTTGCGGCCACTTTGTATTTTGAGTACCTTTCAACCTAGGGGGCTCATCCGCAAGTACTATATCAGACAATAAGCTGCTGTGATCTGTAGGGTTTTCACTGGCTAATTTTTGGAAGCAGATTGCCAGGACTTTCTTCCTAGTCTTAGTCTGGAAGCTCTACTGAAATCTCTCCACTGTGGGTGACCCTGCTGGTATTTGAAATACTGGTGCACAGTTTCCAGCAATACAGCAACACACAAACCACCACAGTACTATGAACCGACAGATGGGTGGTGTTAGACCTGCAGGCCCTCAAAGGCCATCTGTGTCGTGTACATACTTGTATATAGCTCAGTGCCTGGCATACAACTCAAGGACTGAGTGCTACCTTGAGCAACATCAGTGGTGCTGCCTTGGTTCCTTCTGTACTGTATATAACAAACAGCTCTGCCAACCCCAAAATTCCTGGAGCCTTGGAAGTGAAAGCACATGTGCGTGAAATCCCACCATGTATATTTCAGAGTCTTTTCCTATGGTGAGAACCCCCTTGTGAGTAACATGAACTAAGAAAAGTGATTTCTTTCCTGCGAGGGAATCAAAATATTAGAAGAAGATTATGTCTTTCACAGCTGGGAGCAAAGCTTGTTTTTCTCTCGTTCCTGTCTTTCATGGATTTATGGACTTGATATGCTTTCGGGACTATCTTAAACCTACTGTGTTCTGAGTGAGGAATGGATTTACTGGGCACGGCTGGCATTGTGGGATTAGAAACCCCTGCTGGTTATTGAACCGAGGAAAAGCATTTCTGAGTCCAGAGAAGCAGCATTCCAAGTTGTCCTTCCAGATGTATCTGTCCCGTTAAACTGATCACACTAAAATGAAGAAGTTCTGTTCTATAAAGGAAACTATAGACAAAGTGGACATGCAGTTGCCACACTGGGAGAAAATACTCGCAATATCTAAAACTTAGAGAAGGTGTCAGATTGCAGAAAGATCTGCGTAAAACTAAAACCAATAAGGAATATAGAAGAAACGTCTGCATATCAATAAGAGAAAGAAGGAATTCTAATGGGAAAATAGGCAAAGGATACAAGCAGGTAATTTACAAGAGAGACATTCCCTAAAGATTCTCAAGGATGTGAGAAGACCCTCATTAACAAATTAATGAGATATCACTTTAAATCTATTAGACAAATGATAAAGCCTTTCATGCTAAGTGTTGGTGGATTAGCAACATCTGGACTGGCGTTTGATTAAATAATTGGGTGCTATAGGAGCCCTGGTGGCATAGTGGTTAAGAGCTTGGCTGCTAACCAAAAGGTTGGCAGTTCGAATCCATCAGCTGCTCCTTGGAAACCATATGGGGCAGTTCTTCTCTGTCCTATAGGGTCGCTATGAGTCAGAATTGACTCGATGGTAACGAGTTTGTTGTTTTGGGGGGGTATAGCCTAGCCAGAAAGGAGCCCTAGTGATGCAACAGTTAAGGGCTAAGCTGTTAACAGAAAGAGAGGTTGGTGTTTTGAACCCACCCAGTGGCTCTGTGGGAGAAAGACCTGGTGATTCGCTCCCGTAAAGATTACAGCCAAGAAAACTCTCTGGGGCAGTTCTACTTTGTCACATGGAGTGTCTATGAGTAGGAATTGACCTGATAGCACCTAATAACAACAACAACCCAGCCAGGTTGACACATACAACTAACCATCACAGTCCTTCTTCCGTGTGCCTTGTTTTCCCGACTGGTGGCAATTTACCACAACGTTCACCATTTTTTCTGTTGGAGAGTTTTCTTATGTATGACTTAGTTGCACTATTTAACAATAAACTAGCTTTGACATCCGGAAAGCACCTGGGGACTCGGGGATCCCTGGCCAGACCACACTTTGAGAACCATCAGCGTTGACCTTGATGGCGATTTTGTATGGTGTGTTGATTCTAGAGGCTACACAAGGCTGTAGTGATGTTGAGGGTTAAAGGCTACCTGAGATTTCTCGTCATGCATTAACCTAGAAATTGGGGTTGAGGGAAACTGAGGTGGGCTACAGGCACTGAACTTTTGTTTTAGTGTTTATTAGCATCTTTTGAGTTATCGTCAGTGCTCATTTTATTGACTATACCAAACAGTTTCTGTTGAATCACCTCTGATTCATGGCAACTCTGTGTGTGTCAGAGGAGAATGGTGCTCCATAGGGTTTTCTTTTCTTTTTTTTTTAATTGGACTTTAAGTGAAAGTTTACAATTCAGGTTAGTTTCTCATACAAAAATTTACACACACATTGTTATGTGACCCTTGTTGCTCTTCCTATCCTGTGACAGCACACTCCTCCTTTCCACCCCAGATATCCTGTATCCATTCAACCAACTCCTGACCCTCTCTGCCTTCTCATCTCACCTCTGGACAGGAGCTGCCCATTTAGTCTCATGCATCTACTTGAGCTAAAAAACACACTCTTCACAAGTATCGTTTTATGCCACATAGTCCAGTCTAATCTTTGTCTGAAGAGTTGGCCTCAGGAATGGTTTTAGTTTTGGGCTAACAGAGAGTCCAGGGGTCATGTCTTCTGGGGTCCCTCCAGTCTCAAGCAAACCATTAAGTCTGGTCTTTCTACTAGAATTTGAGTTCTGCACCTGACTTTTCTCCTGTTCCATCTGGGACTCTCTGTTGTGTTCCCTGTCAGGGAGGTCATTGGTGGTAGCCGGGCACCATCTAGTTCTTCTGGTCTCAGACTGCAGAAGTCTCTGGTTTATGTGGCCCTTTCTGTCTCTGGGGCTAATACTTTCCTTGTGTCTTTGGTGTTCTTCATTCTCCTTTACTCCAGGTGGTTGGGACCAATTGATGCATCTTAGATGGCTGCTCGCTAGCTCTTAAAACCCCAGATGCCACTCACCAAAGTAGGATGCATAACATTCTCTTAATAAGCTTTGTTATGCCAGTTGACCTAGATGTGCCCTGAAACCATGGTCCCTAGACCCCACCCCTGCTACTCTGTCCCTTGAAGTGTTTGGTTTTATTCACGAAACTTCTTAGCTTTGGTTTAGTCCAGTTGTGCTGACTTCCGCTGTGGTGTGTGTTGTCCTTCCTCCATAGGGTTTTCAGTGGCTGACTTTTTGGAAGTAGATCCTTTCTTTTGAAGCACCTCTGGGTGGGTTCAAACCACCAACCTTTTGGTTCTCCAGGTAGCCTTGAACTTACCCTAAAACAGCTATTTGCAGGCACTGGACCACTATCAAAGCAGAGCAGCAATATTAGTGCATGAGGGACTTCTTCAAACTTCTGTCTCCTCATTAAGGAATTAAACTAAAACTCTGACATGTGCTCACTATACAGTAGATGAGAATCATGCTTTTTGAAAAACATTCTAAATGATACTTTCTGTCAGCATCCACTCTTTTTTTCCTGCTGTGTTTGTAATATCTCCAAACCCATACCCACTCTACCACTGCATTTAAAAAGCTACTTTCAACAGCAACAACAACAAAATATATGTGTGGGTATAGATGTATGTATGTAGGCATATATGTGTATAGGTATGTATATGTGAGTATATATGTGTGTATATCTAGGTGTGTGCATATGTATATGTATGTGCATCTATGTGACTGTCTGCACACATATTCATATATATAATAAAGCACATAGGAGGCACAGTTACAGATACTTCTTAGACATAAACAAACACCTCTAGGGTTTGGTTTTCTAGGTTTGAAGGCTTAGGACCATAGCCTTGTGGGACATCACAGTCAATTGGCGTAACATAGTTCGTAAAGCTTATGTTCTACATCTTAGTTTGGTGAGTATTGTCTGGGGTCTTAAAAGCTCGTGAGTAGCCATCTAAGATACAGCTATTGATCTGTACTCATCCAGAGCAAAAGAGAAGGAAGGAAACCAAAGACTCAGAGAAGAAACTAGTCGATAGGACTAACAGTCTACATGAACCACGGCCTCATCTACCCTGAGACCAGAAGAACTGGATGGTGCCCAGCTACCACTCCCAGCCATTCTGATCAGGGCCCCAATAGACAGATCCTGATAGAATGGGAGAAAAATGTGGAACAGAACCTCAAACTCTTAAAAAATCCAGACTTACTGGATTGATTGAGACTAGAGGACTTCCTGAGAATATTGCCCTGAGATATTCTTTAAACCTTGAATCAAAACTGTCCTGAGGTCACCCTTTAGCTAAATAACAGATTGGCTCACAAACTAAAGAATATCACCCATGATTACTGCACTCCTTTAAAAAAATCTATATGAGACTAAACCGTCAAGAATTATTTCAAAAACAAAAATGAGAAGGTAAAAGGGCAGGGAAACTAGTTTACTGGAAACGGAACAACCAGAGCAGAAGTAATGAGGATGTTCACACACTGTGAAGAATGTAACCAATGTCACTGAACAATCTGAGTAGAAATTGTTGGATGGGAACCTAATCTGCTGTGTTAACTTTCACCAAAACACAATAAAATATTACAGTAAAAACTGCGAAAGCCAGAACCTGTATGTAAGTCAGAAACCTGCCAGAGAAGGAAAAATTAAATATTTTCCACTAATAGGGAACAAGAAAGAGGGTAAGACTGTACCCTGTCAAAGGCAGAAAACTTACGAGACTCACTCAACTCGGAAAAACAAGGAAGGCAATTCCGTTGAGTTCCAGCTCTCATGGGTTTCACGGTACTTAAAACAACAAATAAAAAACAAAAAAAAGAAAAAGCCACTCTCTTCTTCACCCTTTGTTAATTGAGAGCTTCTCCAGAGATACAGCCATTCAGCTGCCCAAGAGTTAGCTAAGTACTTACCCTTGCCTCCCAGCACCTCCATCTCCTGCCGAGGCTCAATTAGAGGTACCTTGGGGCCCAACCTAATGGATTTGCACACTCAAGTACTCTCTCAAGGCATGCTCACAGCACATGAAACCCTTCCAAAGAAAACTATTAAAATTCCACCCGCAGTCCAACGTTTCTGAACACTTGGCTTCTATGTTGCTCTCGTAGACGACTACTACGAGCCAAGCCAAAGAGACGCGACGTGGGTCAATAAAGGGCTGCTTTGCTGAGCCAAATCGTGGCGACTTTGGTTTATGCCATTTTCATTTATCATAGTTAGGCAGTCATTAAGTCTGACGTTTGTTAAAACTCAGAAGTCATTAACCCCAGCAGAAGTGCCTTGGTTTACAGTGGGCTATTCCCTGTCTAGAAAATGAAAAGGCTTCAGTGAAAAAGGACTTGGGGTGCTTTCCATCTGGATTTTATTTAGCTTTTTATTATTTTAAACATATTTAATTTTTGAATTTTGAACTCACATGGTATCAGAAAGTCTAAGGAGGTATCCATAGGAGAACGTCTCCTCCCATCCTTCCCATAGTTGTGTTATTTGCGTAGGTCACCCAGAGGTCGTCAGTGTTTGTAGATTGTTTTGTATTTCTCAGAGATTATTATGCTAATACAAGAAAATATATGTTCCTCCCCTGCCTTTTCTTTTTTTTTTTACACAAAGTATAGCACACTATACATCTTGTTCTTCCCTTTAGTTGAATGCTATCTCTTGGAATTGTTTCCCCATCAGCATATAGAGAGCACAGTCCTTATTTGTTTCAGCCCTATTGTATTCCATTCTATGCATTTCCCATAAAGTACTTAACCAGTCCTTCCCTAAGGGGCAAGCCCCTGGGTGGTGCAAATAGTTAAACACTTGGCTACCAAACAAAAGCATGGTGGTTCAAACTCACCCAGAAGTGACTCAGAAGAAAGACCTGGTGATCTGTTTCCGAAATGTCACAGCCATGAAAACCCTATGGAGCACAGTTCTATTCTGACACACATGGTCTTGATATTGGCCAAGGATACCTGGTTTTTGGCCTAAGGCTACCTATACCCAGCTGGCTTTATGCGTGTTCAACCTGTGCAGTCACTCAGGGCCTTGTGCTTGGTTTAATGCTCTGATGCTGCCATCTTGAATTTCTTAATTTTTGAAAAAGGGGCCCTGCATTTTCAATTTTCACTGGGCCGCAACATTTATAACAGCCCTGTACTTACTTCATTGTGGCTGAAACCAGAATTCCACTGTAGTCTGAGTTTTAAAAATTAAGCTCATCTGGTTGAACGTATTTTAAACAGAAGTCTGCAATTTTTGAATTTCATTTCATTTTTTTAAACACTGCATATATTGGTTTTCTATAAAGGCAATCTCTGCTCGGAGTAGTTTTGTAAAATAACCCCTGATAATTGGCTCATAATCTTTCCTGGAATGAGATGTTTGTTAGGATAGGAGGAGTGGGGGCGGAGAGGGGGAGCCAGAGACACAGAGCCCCCATCTAAGGTAAACGAAACCCGGCACCATGCAGTCATTTTATTATAAATGTTGAGTGTTTAAACAGCTTTGGTCATCAGAGGTGAGTGTTGTGTTTAGGTTTAAATTGGAGTAGAACTTTTCAATGTGATCCATATAGCTACCAGGGAAAATATCCTTCTATTTTTCTTGGAATGTGTGAATAGTTTTAATTTCAAAGGACATATTGGACAAGCATTTACTCTTTCACCTGAAAGTGGTTTGTAGTTTTGAAAATGTGATGCTACGTTCCACTGAGGGATTATATCTCAGTTTAACTGAGGATATACAGGCATACCTCATTTTATTGTGCTTCGAGTATATTGCATTTTTTACAAATTAAAGGTTTGTGGCAAGCCTGCATCGAGCAGGTCTATTGGCACCATTTTTCCAGCAGCCTGTGCTTACTTCATGTCTCTGTGTCCCATTTTGGTAATTCTCATAATATTTCAAACTTTTTCCTTATTATTATATCCGTTATGGTGCTCTGTGATTGATGATCTTTCATGTTACTATTGTAGTTGTTTTGGGGCACCACGAACCGCGCCCACATGAGATGGCAAATTTAATTGATAAATGTTGTATGTGTTCTGACTGCTCCACCTACCATCTGTTCTCTGTCTCTCTCCCTCTCCTCAGGCCTCCCTCTTCCCTGAGACACGACAGTATTGAAATTAGACCAGTTAAGAACCCTACAGTGGCCTCTAAGCATTCAGGTGAAAGGAAGAGTCTCGTCTTTCACTTCAAATCAAAAGGTAGAAATGATTCAGCTTAGTGAGGAAGGCATGTCAAAAGCCGCGATAAGCTGAAAGCTAGGCCTCTTGCGCCAAACAGTCAGCCAAGTTGTGAACACAAAGGAAAAATTCTTGAAGGAAATTAAAAGTGCTACTCCAATGAACACACGAATGATAAGAAAGCAAAAAAGCCTAGTTGCTTTTATGCGGAAAGTAGTAGTGGTCTGGAGAGAAGATCAAACTAGCCACAGCATTCCCTTAAATCAAAGCCTAATGCAGAGGAAGGTCCTAATTCTCTTCAGTTCTGTGAAGGCTGAGAGAGGTGAGGAAGCTACAGAAGGAAAGTTTGAAGCGAGCAGAGGGTGGTTCATGAGGTTTAAGGAAAGAAGCTGTCTCCATAACATAAAAGTGCAAGGTGAAGCAGCAAGTGCCGATGTAGAGGGTACAGCAATTTATCCGGACGATCTAGCTAAGATAATTGATGAAGGCGGCTACACTAAACAACAGATTTTCAATGTAGACGAGACAGCCTTGTATTGGAAGAAGATGCCATCTAGGACTTTCACAGCTAGAGAGGAGAAGTCAATGCCTGGCTTCAAAGCTTCGAAGGACAGGCTGACTCTCTTGTTAGGGGTTAATGCAGCTGGTGACTTTAAGTTGAAGCCAATGCTCATCTACCATTCCAAAAATCCTTGTGCCCTTAAGAATTATGCTAACTCTACTCTGCCCGTTCTCTATAAATGGAACAACAAAGTCTGGATGACAGCTCGTTTGTTTACAACATGGTTTCCTGAATATTTTAAGCCCACTGTTGAGACCTACTGCTCAGAAAAAGATTCCTTTCAAAATATTACTGCTCATTGACAATGCACCTTGTCTTATTTTAAGAAATTGCCACAGCCACCCCAACCTTCAGCAACCACCACCCAGATCAGTCATCAACCATCAACATCAAGGCAAAACCTTTCGCCAGTAAAAAAGATTATGACTCATTAAAGGCTCAGATAAAGGTTAGCATTTTTTAGAAATAAAGTATTTTTTAATTAAGGTGGGTACTTTTTTTTTAGACATAATGCTATTGCACCTTTAATAGACTACCAAAAACTTATTGCCATGGAGTTGATTCCGACTCATAGCAACCCTATAGGACTGAGTAGAACTGCCCCGTAGGGTTTCCAAGGAGCGGCTGGTGGATTTGAACTGCCGACCTTTTGGTTAGCACCTGAGCCCTTAAAAATCACTGCACCACCAGGGCTCCTAGTAGACTACAGTATAGTGTAAACATAACTTTCATCAGTAGTGGGAAACCAAAAAAATTCGTGTGACTCGCTTTATTTCGATATTCGCTTTATTGCTGTGGTCTGGAACCGAACCTGTAATATCTCCAAGGTATGCCTCTACTAAAAAAAACAAGTAATTCTATCTTACTTAGCTAGTGATGCCGTAACAGAAATATCATAAGTGGGTGGCTTTAAAGAACAGACATTTATTTTCTCGCGGTTCTGGTGGCTGAAAGTCCGAATCAGAGTCTCATCTGTGTCGATTTCTTCCTCATCAGTAGCCCTGAGTTCTTTGCTTCCTTGGCTTGTAGAAAATCCTCACATGGCATCTGTTTTCCTCTATGTGTTCATGTCTGGGCCTAATCTGCTGTTATTATAACTCAGAAGTGATTAGGTTTAGAACCACCTTACACTGATATGGCCCCATAAGCTAACAAAGAAAACCCTATTTCCAACTAGGATTATATCCACAAGTTTAGGGGTTAGGGTTCCAACACCTATTTTGGGGGCACAGTTCAATTGCTGACAGTTTCTGTGTGAGCAGGAATGTGTAATGGTACCAACAGAATGGAGGGATACTGAACCAGGGAGTACCCCTGTGTTTTAGACTTTCTACTTCATCAGGATGTGTTGGAACCAATTGTGCAGACTGTTTTGGTTTTAATGCAATCATTTAAGAAAAACGTAAACATTCAGTTGAATCTTTTCTGTTAAAAATTTGTATTCATCTGTTTTTTTTTGTTTTATTCTACTAAATATTTTTGCTTACCCGACCTGTGTATATTTGAAGATGAATAGCCCTGGGGGCACAGTGGTTAAGAGCTCAGGCTGCTAACCAAAGGTTGGCAGTTCGAATCCACCAGTTGCTCCTTGGAAACCCTATGGGGCAGTCCCACTCTGTCCTATAGGGTCGCTATGAGTCGGAATCGACTCAACGGCAATGGTAACCTCCCTTAATCTGTGCCAGAAATACTGAAATCATCAAAGCATTCGTTCTCAACGTACAGTTATATATATTGTGGGGTCAGAATTTGGTAGATGATATTAACATATTTAGACTATT
Source organism: Trichechus manatus latirostris (assembly GCF_000243295.1). Lineage (NCBI taxonomy): Eukaryota > Metazoa > Chordata > Mammalia > Sirenia > Trichechidae > Trichechus > Trichechus manatus. The sequence continues at coordinate 1,381,757 of NW_004444138.1, read as the reverse complement.
AATTTTAACACATAAACATTTTCATAAAGTGTCAAATGAATCCTGTATATTTTTGTGGGTAGACTATATAGTTTTATAATTAAAAAAGCAAATTATGGTTTTCTAAAAAAGAAGAAAGTTAAGTATTATTTTAGAATATGGTTTAGAATGACTCGAATGTGAACTATGCTGTGTATTGGGAATGGAAGTGGAATATACAGTCATGCGCCACGTAACGCTCATTAGGGCAACGTCTGACTGCGGCTAAATTCGTTTCTGATTCCATAAGATTGTAATAGAGCTCAGAAATCCCGATCAGAGAACAGCAAGTAAGTGACTTAGACATGCCCCACTCAACAATCACAATGATCTTCAAAAACAAAGAAAAAACTCTCCAAGCTGTTAAAGGATCGGCTCCACTGAAAGCAACAAAGCTAACAAAAATGGGAGAGGGACCTAGATCAGACATGGAGAACTGCTAATGAGGTGGATTGAGAACCAAACACAAAAGCAAATCTCTCTCAGCATGTTGACTATCACTGCCAAGGCACGAAGCTTGTTCCACATGCTTAAAGAAAACTCAGGACCAGATATCAAGCTGGGTGCTAGCTCTGGGTGGTTCAAGCGTTTCAAACAACGTTTTTCGTTGCACCATGGGAGACTGATGAATCTGCAAGCGCTAATGTGAAGACAGCAGAAGAGTTTGTTGAAACCTTAGGTAAACTAATTCTAGAGGGAGGGCATTTGCCCCAGCAAATTTTTAATATGGATGAAACTTCCTTTTTCTGGAAGCAAATGCCTGAAAGGGGCTTTATCCATAATATGGCATCCGCCTACGTGTCTAGAAGAAGAGATGATTAAAAAGACACTGTTATGGATTAAATTGTGTCCCCCACAAAAGACATATTGATGCCCTAACTCTTGTAACTGTGAATGTGATCCTGTTTGGAAAGACGGGCTTTTTTTTTTTTTTTTGTTTATTGTTGTAGTTTAAGTGAAAGTTTACATTTCAAGTTAGTTTCTCATACAAAAATTTATACATACATTGTTATGTGACCCTAACTGCTCTCCCTATACTGTGACAGCACACTCCTCCTCTCCACCCCGGATTTCCCACGTCCGTTCAACCAGCTCCTGACCCCTCTCTTGCCTTCTCATCTCACCCCCAGACAAAAGCTACATATTTAGTCTTGAGCATCTACTTGAGCTAAGAAGCACACTCTTCACGAGTGTCATTTTATGCCCCGTAGCCCAGTCTAATTTTTGTCTGAAGAGTTGGCCTCAGGAATTGTTTTAGTTCTGGGTTGACAGAGAATCTGGGGTACATGCTTTCTGGAGTTCCTCCAGTCTCAGACCATTTAGTCTGTCTTTTTACTAGAATTTGACTTCTGCACCCTACCTTTCTCCTGCTCCATCAGGACTCCCTGTTGTTTCCTGTCAGGGTGGTCATTAGTGGTAGCCAGGCACCATCTAGTTCTCCTGGTCTCAGGCTGATGGAGTCTGTGGTTTATGTGGCCCTTTCTGTCTGTTGGGCTAATACTTTCCTCGTGTCTTTGGTGTTTAGGGCCTTCTTTTGTTATGTTAACAAGGTCATACCAGTGTAGAGTGGGTTCTAAACCTAATTCCTTCTGAGTAGTGTCTTACAAAAAGGAAAAGCAGACACAGAGACACACACAAGGGGAAGACGCCTTGTGAGGATCCATCTACAAGCCAAGGAGCATCAAGAAACGCCTGAGGCTGCCAGAAGCTGCAAGTGACAAGGAAGGATCTTCCTCAGGAGCTGACAGAGCATAGCCCTGCCAATGCCCTGAATTTGGACTCCTACCCTCCAATACTGCAAGATAATCAATTCCTGTTCTTTAAAGCCACCCACTGGTGGTATTTTTGTTTGAGAGTACTAGGTAATTAAGACACCATGGAAAGGTTTTGCTTGGGTCCAGTCAGGGCACCTGCTCTTGAGAGGGCATCTTCAGGATTACACACTCCGTTGCCACATCAACTTGCTTCTTCCCGTCTAATTGTGCCCATCATGCAACTGTGTGTTACAGCAGCCTGTTGGTCAGGACTAGTGCTACCCATTTTGTTCTCAGGTTTCCTTAATCCTGTAAGAGATGACATTTCTAATGGAGGAAAACCAGGAATGAATCAAATGATTTACTTCAATTAGAATCAGATCTCCTGCCAACATTTGGATTGTCAACAGCTCCCCCACCTCACTACAAGACCTGACCCTTGAGCCAATTTTGTGATGTCTGTAAAGCTTGATTCACCTTCTACCCAGCTGGGGGTCCTGTCATATATGTATTCCGAAAACAATCTCACTTCTCTATCAACTTCAGTGTTAACCTTGGCTAAATACTCTGAAGATTCCACCGAACCTGATGCATTTGCATCCACACTCTGACACTCAATGCTTGTTCTTCCTCCTCATTGATTAGATTTGTTTCTTTCAACAGAGTGCGTACTATTCCATTGCTGCTCTAATCATCAATCTCTTTTCAGGAATACATAACAGTTACTTCTTTCTGCTAAAATTTTATTTTACTCTGTTTCTGGCTTCTTTCACTTAGCCTGTCTTTAAGGTTCATCCATGTTATAGCATGTATCAGAACTTCATTCCTTTATATGACTGTATAATATTCCACTATATGGATATGCCACCTTTCGCTTATCTATTCAGCAGATGATGGATATTTGGTGTTATGGATTGACTTATGTCCCCCCAAAATGTGTGTCAACTAGGCTAGGCCATTGATTCCCAGTATTGTGTGGTTGTCCACCATTTTGTGACCTGATGTGATTATCCTATGTGTTGTAAATCCTAACCTCTATGATCCCAATGAGACAGAGTTAGAGGCAGTTATGTGAATGAGGCAGGACTCAATCTACAGGTTTATACTGCATCTTGAGTCAATCTCTTTTGAGATATAAGAGAGGCAATCGAGCAGAGAAAAGAGGGACCTCTTACCACCAAGAAAGCAGTGCCAGGACAACAGTGCATCCTTTGGACCAGGGGTCCCTGCACTGAGAATCTCCTAGACCAGGGGAAGATTGATGACAAGGACTTTCCCCTAGAACTGACAGAGAGAAAGCCTTCCCTGAGACCTGGCATCCTGAATTCAGACTTCTAGCCTCCTAGGCTGTGAGAGAATAAATTTCTGTTTGTTAAACCATCCACTTGTGGTATTTCTGTTATAGCAGCACTAGATAACTAAGACATTTGGGTTGTTTCTACTTGACTTACTTTTTAAAAGGATCTCTCAGTGCACAGTGTGGAGACTAGCAAGGGTAGAGCAGAGAGACCAAGTAGAAGGCAGGTGCAATAATCCAGGTAATGCAGGTGAGAGCTGAAGATAGCAGAGGTGAAGGTGAGTGAGGGGGAGAGAGAAGGAGAGGCAGAGAGACCAGGTTGAGCAGAGTCATATTTATGTGAATTGTTCGTATCTGCCCTTCCCCCATGAGGCCTGAGTAAGGGAAGAGCTGCTCTTTTTCAGCCATGACTGAGTCCTGGCTTTAGGAACTCACTAACGGCTACCTGTGACTGAATACCACTCTGGCACTCCCAGGAGGCATAAATGGTTAATGTGCCCGGCTGCTAACTGAAGGAAAGGTTGGAGATTCGAGTCCACCGAGAAGCATCTAGGAAGAAAGTCCCAGTGATTTTACTTCTGAAAAATCAGCCACTGAAAACCTGAAGCACAGTTCTACTCTGACACAGATGGTCGCCATGAGTCAGAGTCAACTTGACGGCAACAGGTTTGGAGCATCGCTCCACTCACGGCTGAATGCCCTTTGTCCTGGTGCTCCTTCACTAGAGCATGCTTGCTTTCCTGCATTCTCTTTCTTTAGAACAAGGATTGCCTTAAGTGGAGTATAGCCTGGACAGGGCATCTTGCACAAACCTGGAGAGGGGTATAAATAATTTTCCTCTGCAGGGTTTAGAAAAAGCAAGTTAGGACAATGGTCTCCAGCTGAGACACAATCTAGCAATTACCACACGCTGCTCAATAAGTCTGTGAGTGTCCCACCCTACCCCTTGCCTCTTCAAGGATTTCTTGTTGTATCCTGTGGGGAAAATATATGCATAGAACAATTTCTAGAATTAAGTGCCATCCACTTAGTTATTTTAAATCAGAGAGACAACAAAGCCTCCTTCAAAATGAACAGACACTTCACCAAAGAAGATATTCAAGCGGCCAACAGACACATGAGGAAATGCTTGCGATCACTAGCCATTAGAGAAATGCAAATCAAAACCACAATGAGATACCATCTGACTCCGGCAATACTGGAATGAATCAAAAAAACAGAAAATAACAAATGTTAGAGAGGCTGCGGTGATACTGGAACTCTTATGCACTGCTGGTGGGGATGCAAAATTTTACAACCATTTTGGAAAACAATATGGTGCTTCCTTAGAAAGCTAAAAATAGAAATACCATATGATCCAGCAATCCCACTCCCAGGAATATATCCTAGAGAAATAAGAACCTTCACACAATAGATATATGCACACCCATGTTCATTGCAGCATTGTTCAAATAGCAAAAAGGTGGAAGCAACCTAGATGCCCATCAGCAGATGAATGGATAAACAAACTATAGTACATACACACAATGGAGTACTATGCAACAATAAAGAACAATGACGAATCTGCACAGCATCTCACAACATGGATGAATCCGGAGGGCATTATGCTGAATGAAATAAATCAATCACAAAAGGACAAATATTGTATGAGACCACTACTATAAAACCTCATGAAAAGGTTTACACACAAAAAGAAACAATCTTTGATGGTTACAAGGGAGGGGAGGGGTAGGGGTGGAAAAACACTAAATAGACGATAGGTAAGTGGTAACTTTGGTGAAGGGTAAGATAGTACACAATACTGGGGAAGTCAGCACAACTTGTTCAGGATAAGGTCATGGAAGCTCCATGGACAAATCCAGACTCCCTGAGGGACCGAATTTGTGTTGAGGGCTGTGGGGATCATGGTCTCGGAAACATCTAGCTCAATTGGCATCACATAATTTATGAAGAAAAGGTTCTACATTCTACTTTGGTGAGTAGCATCTGGGGTCTTAAAAGCCTGTGAGCAGCCATTTAAGACACTCCACTGGTCTCACCCCTTTGGGAGCAAGGGAGAATGAAGAAAACTAAAGACACAAGGGAAAGATTAGTCCAAAGGACTAATGGACCACAACTACCATGGCCTCCACCAGACTGAGTCCAGTACAACTAGATGGTGCCCGGCTACCACCACTGACTGCTCTGACAGAGATCACAACAGAGGGTCCCAGACAGAGCTGGAGAAAAATGTAGAACAAAATTCTAACTCACAAAAAAGACCAGACTTACTGGCCTGATAGAGACTGGAGAAGCCCGAGAGTGTGGCCCTCGGACACCCTTTTAGCTCAGTAATGAAGTCACTCCAGATGTTCACCTTTTAGCCAAGGATTAGACAGGCCCATAGCACAAAACGAGACTAAAGGGGCACACCAGCCCACGGGCAAGGACTAGAAGGCAGGAGGGGACAGGAAAGCTGGTAACAGGGGACCCAAAGTTGAGAAGAGAGAGTACTGACAGGTCATGGGATTGTTAAACAATGTCATAAAACAATATATGTACCAACTGTTTAATGAGAAGCCAGTCTGCTCTGTAAACCTTCATCTAAAGTGCGATAAAAAATAAACACAGGCACACAAAAGAAAAGCCTCCTTCAATAGACAAAAAGAAGTGATTAGATTCCATGTTTCTAGGGCTCTAAAAGTGGTGCAAACGGTTACTGTGCTCAGCTGCTAGCTGAAAGGCTGGCGGTTTGAGTTCACCCAGAGGCACCTAGGAAGAAAAGCCTGGTGATCTACTTTTGAAAATCAGCCATCGAAAACCTTATAAAGCACAGTTCTACTCTGAAGCACATGGGGATACCATGAGTCAGAGCTGACTTGATGGCAATTGATAAAAGTACTTCACGTCAATGGCCCATCTGCAATACACTATTTTATTACTAAACTATAACTTCATAGTTTAGTAAAAATTAAATATTATGTATTTTTGTAGGTGAAATGCCTTTATGCTTTTAAGCTGGTGACCCAGTAGTGAGTAGTGAGGTTTGGCAATTACTTCTCTCAAGGTTCCTTTTTTCTTTTCTTCTTTTTTTTTTTTGACATTTTGCAAGATTTGTTTTTCTTTATTTTAAATGGAGCACAAACTGATACAAAATTCAAACATTACAAAATTAATCAGCAAAAGGTTAAACTTCTTAATAATACAGACACCAAAGGGCTATGATTATTTTCATAAGTATAAAAACAAAAAAACAAAAAACCCATTGCCATCAAATTGATTCCAACTCATAGCAACACTATAGGACAGAGTAGAGCTGCCCTGTAGGGTTTCCAGGGAGCGGCTGGTGGGTTTGAACTGCTGACCTTTTTGGTTAGCAGCTGTAGCTCTTAATCACCGCACCACCAGGACTCCTTTTATATGTGTACTAACATTCTTATTGAGACATTTTATTTCTTTTAATAGTAGATTTTATTTTGTGGAGCAGTTTTAGTTTTATAGAACTATGCAGAAAGTACAGACAGTTCCCATGTATCCCTTCTTTCCTCTGCACACAATTTCTCTCATTATTAACACTGTGCATTCCTGGGTACATTTGTTACAATTTATTAACCAATATAGATACATTATTATTAAAGTCTGCAGCTTACATTAACATTCACTCTGTGTTGTACACTTCTATGGATATTGACAAGTGCATAATGTCACCATTACAGTGACATGTACAATAGTTTCACTGTCCTAAAAATGCCCTGTGTTTCACTTACTGGTAACCTCGCCCCTTCCCCTGAACATTGTACGTTAGGTTTTTACCAGCTGCTTTTGAATCTGAGAGCTGGTTTCTCTCCATCTGTGCTTCCATTTGATTTTCAGGTCTGGACTTGACATATTATGGCTTATTATGCAGAAAGATAAAAATGGATTTCAGAAGACACTCTGAAACTTTCTCTTGAACGTAGAGTAGCGAAATCAAATGGAGGAAATGTTGAGGTAAAAGACCTAAACAGAAGATTTCAAAGGGCAGCTCGAGAAGACAAAGTAAAGTATTATAATGAAATATGCAAAGACCTGGAGATAGAAAACCAAAAGGGAAGAACATGCTCGGCATTTCTGAAGCTGAAAGAACTGGAGAAAAAATTCAGGCCTCGAGTTGCAATATTCAAGGATTCTATGGGGAAAATATTCAACAACTCAGGAAGCATCGAAAGAAGCTGGAAGGAATACACGCGGTCTCTGTATCAAAAAGAATTGGTTGACATTCAACGATTTCAGTAGGTAGCATATGATCAAGAACTGATGGTACTGAAGGAAGAAGTCCAAGCTGCACTGAAGGCACTGGTGAAAAACAAGGCTCCAGGGATCGACAGAATACCAACTGAGATGTTTCAGCAAATAAATGCAACACTGGAAGTGCTCACATGTCTGTGTCAAGAAATTTGGAAGACAGCTGCCTGGCCAACTGACTGGAAGAGATCCATATACATGCCAATTCCAAATAAAATGATCCAATAGAATGTGGAAATTGTCAAACAACATCATAAATATCACATGGAAGTAAAATTTTGCTGAAGGTAATTAAAAAATGGTTGCAGCAGTACATCGACAGGGAACTGCCAGAAACCCAAGCCAGATTCAGATGAAGACTTGGAACGAGGGATACCATTGCTGATGTCAAATGGATCTTGGCTGAAAGCAGAGAATACCAGAAAGATGTTTACCTGTGTTTTATTGACTATGCAAAGGCATTTGACTGTGTGGATCATAACAAATTATGGATAATATTGAGAAAAATGGAAATTCCAAAATACTTAATTGTGCTCATGGAGAACCTATGCATAGACCAAGAGGCAGTCGTTTGAACAGAACAAGAGGATACTGTGTGGTTTAAAGTCAGGAAAGATGTGCGTCAGGGCTATATCCTTTCACCATACTTATTCAGTCTGTATGCTGAGCAAATAATCTGAGAAGCTGGACTATATGAAGAAGAAGGTGGCATCAGGATTGGAGGAAGACTCATTAACAACCTGCGTTATGCAGATGACACAACCTTGCTTGCTGAAAGTGAAGAGGACTTGAAGCACTTACTGATAAAGATCAAAGACTACAGCCTTCAATATGGATTACTCCTCAACATAAAGAAAACAAAAATCCTCACAACTGGACCAATAAGGAACATCATGATACCAAAAAACAACAACAACAAAGAACACCAAACCTGTTGCTGTTGAGTCCATTCAGACTCATAGCCACCCTATAGGACAGAGTGGAACTGCCCCATAGGGTTTCCGAAGAGCGGCTGGTGGATTGCAAGTGCTGACGTTTTGGTGAGCAGCAGAACTCTTTTTTCTTTCTTTCTTTTTTTTATTGTACTTTAGATGCAGGTTTACAGAACAACTAGATTCTCATTAAATAGTTAGTACACATACTGTTTTATGACATTGATTAACAACCCCATGACATGTCAACACTGTCCCTTCTCGACCTTGGGTTGCCTATTACCAGCTTTCCTGTCCCCTCCTGCCTTCTAGTCCTTGCTCTGGGCTCGTGTGCCCCTTTAGTCTCGTTTTGTTTTATGGGCCTGTTTAACCTTTGGCTGAAGGGTGAACCTCAGGAGTGAGTTCATTACTGAGCTAAAAGGGTGTCCAAGGGCCACGCTCTCGGGCTTCTCCAGTCTCTGTCAGGCCAGTAAGTCTGGTCTTTTTTTGTGAGTGAGAATTTTGTTCTACATGTTTCTCCAGCTCTGTCTGGGACCCTCTATTGTGATCCCTGTCAGGGCAGTCAGTGGTGGTATCTGGGCACTATCTAGTTGTCGTGGACTCAGTCTGGTGGAGGCTGTGGTAGTTGTGGTCCATTAGTCCTTTGGACTAATCTTTCCCTTGTGTCTTTAGTTTTCTTCATTTTCCATTGCTCCCAAAGGGGTAAGACTAGTGGAGTATCTTAAATGGCTGCTCACAGGCTTTTAAGACCCCAGATGCTACTCACCAAGGTAGAATGTAGAACATTTTCTTTATAAACTATGTGATGCCAGTTGAGCTAGATGTTCCCGAGATCATGATCCCCACAGCCCTCAGCCCAATAATTCGGTCCCTCAGGGAGTTTGGATGTGTCTATGGAGCTTCCATGACATGGCCTTGTACAAGTTGTGCTGGCTTCCCCGGTATTGTGTACTGTCTTACCCTTCACGCAAGTTACCACTTATGTATTGTCTATTTACTGTTTTTCCATCCCCACCCCTACCCTCCCTTGTAACCATCAAAGATTGTTTCTTCTTGTGTGTAAACGTTTTCATGAGTGTTTATACTAATGATCTCATACAATATTTGTCCTTTTGTGATTGACTTATTTCATTCAGCATAATGCCCTCCAGATTCATCTGTGTTGTGGTTGTGAGATGCTTCGCAGATTCATCATTGTTCTTTGTCATTGCGTAGTACTCCATTGTGTGTTTTTACCATAGTTTGTTTATCCATTCATCTGTTGATAGGCATCTAGGTTGTTTCCACCTTTTTCCTACTGTAAACAATGCTTCAGTGAACATGGGTGTGCATATGTCTATTCGTGTGATGGCTCTTATTTCTCTAGGATATATTCCTAGGAGTGGGAGTGCTGGATCATACGGTATTTCTATTTCCAGCTTTCTATGGAAGCACCATATGGTTTTCCAAAATGGTTGTACCATTTTGCATTCCAACCAGCAGTGCATAAGAGTTCCAATCTCCCTGCAGCCTCTCCAACATTTGTTATTTTTCTGGTTTTTTTTTGATTTGTGCCAGTAATGCTGGGCTGAGATGGTATCTCATAGTGGTTTTGATTTACATTTCTCTAATGTCTAGTGATCGCAAGCATTTCCTCAAGTGTCTGTTAGCAGCTTGAATGTCTTCTTTGGTGAAGTGCCTGTTCATTTCCTTCACCCATTTTTAAATTGAATTATTTGTCTTTTTGTTGTGGAGATGTTGGATTTTCCTGTAGATTTGAGAGATTAGAACTTTGTCGGGCTTTTAATAAGTAAAAACTTTCCCCACCCTGTAGGTTCTCTTTTCACTCTTTTGGTGACGTCTTTTGATCAACATAAGTGTTTAATTTTTAGAAGATTTCAGTTACCTAGCTTATCTTCTGGAGTTTGTGTGTTGTTAGTTATGGTTTGTATCCTCTTAATGCCATGTATTAGGGCTTCTAGTGTTGATCTTGTTTTTTCTTCTATGATCTTTAGAGTTTTTGGTTTTATGTTTGGTCTTTTATCCCTTTTGAATGAGTTTTTGTATATGGTGTGCGGTATGGGTCCTGTTTCATTTTTTTGCAGATGGACATTCAGTTTTGCCAGCACCATTTGTAAAAAAGGTGGTCTTTTCCCCATTTGATGGACTTTGGGCCCTTGTTGAAGATCAGATGACTGTAGGTGGATGGATTTCCATCTGGGTTCTCAATTTTGTTCCGTTGATCAATGTATCTTTGTACCAGTAAGAGACTGTTTTGACTACAGTAGCTGTATAGTAAGTTCTGAGGTCAGATAGCACGAGTCCTCCTGCTTTCTTCTTCTTCTTCAATAGTGCTTTACTTATCTAGGGCTTCTTCCCTTTCCGTATAAAGTTAATGATTAGTTATTCCATCGGTTTAAAGAATATTGTTGGTATTTGGATTGGGATGCATTATATTTGTAAATTGCTCTGGGTAGAACTGTCATTTTCACAATGTTGAGTCTATCTATCCAAGAGCATGGTATATTTTTCCATTTATGTAGATCCCTTTGGGTTTCTTGCAGTAGTGTTTTGTAGTTTTCTTTGTATAG
>NW_004444138.1:1364065-1370608 GCF_000243295.1 Trichechus manatus latirostris | reverse complement strand
AAATAGGAATGGTGATTGTCGCAGCAGCGATGGTTGTCAGGGTGGTGGAGACAATAACCGATGCCACAACTCTTACAGAGAAGTGGGGCCAGGATGGTCACTCTGAAGAGTTGAACCCTGGCTTCAGTCCCAGGAGTTTATTTATAGTCAATACAGCAAGCAGTGAAGCAAATAACAGAACAATGGGCTTTGGGTGAATAACAATAAGCTTCGCGCAAGGGAGAAGGAATTCAGGTAAACAAGCCAATCAGTAACGGGTTTGGAAAAACAAGTCGTGACAAGTCTTAACATGTTGGGGACAAGTCTCAACATGTTGTGCAGCATAGAGGCCTTTATACCTCCATATTTTAATGGCACATATCCCCACAGGTGATAAAGGGCATATTTGTCTTGTTCCTGTTCTCAAGGGGAATGTTTTCAGCCTTTATCCATTAAGAATGATGTTGGCCATTTGTTTTGTATAGATGCTTTTTATTATGTTGAGAAATTTCCCTTTTATACCTATTTTAATGAGAGTTTTTATCAGGAATGGGTGTTGGGCTTTGTTGCATGCCTTTTCTAAGTCGATTGAGATGATCATGTGATTCTTTTCTTTTATTTATGCGGTGGATTATGTTGGTTGATTTTCTAATGTTGAACCATCCTTGCATACCTGGCATGAATCCTACTTGGTTGTGGTGTATTATTTTTTTGATATGATGCTGAATTCTACTGGCTAGGATTTTGTGGAGAATCTTTGCATCTATATTCATGAGAGATATTGGTCTATAATTTTTTTTTTTTGTGGTATCTTTGCCTGGTTTTGATATCAGGGTTATCCTGGCTTCATGGAATGAATTCAGAAGTATCCCTTCCTTTTCTATGTTTTGAAATAGTTTGAGTAGTACTGGTATAAGCTCTTCTCTGAATGTTTGGTAGAGTTCTCCAGTGAAGCCATCTGAGCAGCCAAACTCTTAATCAGTGCACCACCAAGGCTCCAACATTATGATAAATGGAGAAAATGTTGACGTTGTCAAGGATTTCATTTTAGTTGGATCCACAATCAATGCCCATGGAAGCAGCAGTGAAGAAATCAAATGATGTAATTTCCAGCTTGGAACACACCTGACTCATATGAAGTACTCAGTAATCAGGGATGTTTACTTTACATATTTATTGTTCCTAACATGGGTGCTTGGGAGACATCGGTGTGTTCAATGGTAGAATTTTTGCCTTCAATGCAGGAGACCTGGGTTTGATTCCTGGCTAATGCACCTCTGTCAGTAGAGGCTTCTGTTTGGCTATGATGCTGAACAGGTTTCAGCAAAGCTTCCAGACTGAGCAGAACTAGGGTGAAAGGCCTGATGATCTACTTCCAAAAATCAGCCAGTGAGAACCTTATTGGTCATAATGACGTATTGCATTGGGCAAATCTGCTGCAAAAGACCTCTTCAAAGTGTTGTAAAGCAAAGATGTCAATTTAAGGACTAAGGTGTGCCTGACCCAAGCCATGTTGTTTTTAATCTCATATGCAAGTGAAAGCTGGACAATAAATAAAGAAGACCAAAGAAGAATTGATGCCTTTGAATTATGGTCTTGGCAAAGAATATTGAATATACCATGAACTGTCAGAAGAATGAACAAATCTGTCTTGGAATAAGTACAGCCAATATGCTCCTTAGAAGTAAGGATGACGAGATTATGTTTCACTTACTTTGGACATGTTATCAGGAGGGATCAGTCCCTGGAGAAGGACTTCATGCTTGGTAAAGTACAGGGTCGGCAAAAAAGAGGAAGACCCTCAATGAGATGGATTGACACAGTGGCTGCAACAACGGGCTCAAGCATCACAACGATTGTGAGAAAGACACAGGCAGTGTTTTGTTCTGTTGTACATAGGGTTGGCATGAGTTGGAACCGACTCGACCGCACCTAACTATAACATGCAGAAAGAGTACAAAGACAGGCGGCTACCAAAGCAACAAGCCTCTAGCTTATAATACAGCCTAGTAGTCCACTGGGCTCGTCTTGAACTACTTGTATGGACCTTTTCTGTCACCTTGACTCTGGGCTGATGGAAGCAAGCAGGCCACAGATATAGCAGCACAGGGCAGGGCTCCTAAAGTGAGTCTTGCAAAAGGGGTCTAATCTGCCAGATGGGATTCCTTATTTGGAAACCACCTAACGGTGACCCTATTACACCTCCATGGTACAATCTAACACCCAGCACTGTCCCAATTCTAATCTGTAACTCAGAGTTACCAGGTGGGAACTAGCCTTGCCCTGTGGACGCATCCATTCTGTTCCAGGCTGGCAAGTTTTCTCCAGATTCCCTTCCTTTAATTTCCTGTACTAATTTCTGCATTTCTCCTCAGATTTTATTTCAGAAACGGAAACAGGCAGATTCATCCAAGTGCCCAAGATGGCAAACCTGGCTCCGAACCCCAGACTCTGTAGTCCTGGGGCCAAAGCTCTGAAGCACCACAGTAATGCTTTCTTGGGAAGCCCATGGACTCTCAAGAAAAGAAAGGGATGGAGCTGTGAATGACAGGACTGATTTATTGGTGTTGGCCCCCAGGACAGACACCTGGGGGGAGGTGGCAATGCCTGTTGTCCTCCTTCATTCTACCCAGTGGAAGTTCTTGCCTGTGTTTTCTCTGTTGGGTGAGCTCCCTACCCAAGGCAGGGCTGAAGCAATCCCTGGCCCAGGGTGGGCAGCTCGCCTTTCCTCTCCCTCCACGATCTGGCAGTGCACATCCCTGCGGGTTTCTGAGATGGAGATCTCACTTCTTAAAACAAACCTCCTGGCTCTGCCACTCCTAGAAGCGGGGATGACACAGCCTTCATTGGAATCAGCTGTATCTGCAAGTGTTGATCTGTCTGAAGTTCAAGATTATAAATTCTTTATAAGCATGCAAGGAAGGGAGGAAAGAAGAGAGGAGGGCTGCTGGCTTTGGAGTGAGAGAGACGGTTCCTATCCTGCATCTGCCTCTTCCTAACGGAGCGGAGTGAACTCAGGCAACTCACTTGACCTCCCCAAATGCCAGTTATCTCATATGTACAACGGTGACAGCACTATTGAGAACCGAGTGAGGTAATTTCCAGCTTGGAACACACCTGACTCATATGAAGTACTCAGTAATCAGAGATCTTTACTTTACACATTTGCAGTTCCTAACATGGGTGTTTAGGGAGCATTGGTGTTCAGTGGTAGAATACTTGCCTTTCATGAGGGAGACCTGGGTTCAATTCCTGGCCAGTGCACCTCATGTGCAGCCACCACCTGTCTGTCCGTGGAGACTTGTGTGTTGCTATGATGCTGAACAGGTTTCAGTGGAGCTTCCAGACTAAGTAGGACTAGGAAGAAAGGCCTGGCGATCTAGTTCTGAAAATCAACCAGTGAAAACCCTATTGGTCACAATGGCCCAATCTGCAGCCAGTCACGGGGATGGTGCAGGACCAGGCAGCTTTTTGTTCTGTTGTGCATGGAGTCACCAGGAGTTGGGGGCTGTCTCATCAGCAGCTAACAACAACGGCAAGCATAGGTGTTTAGTTAAAACTTCCCTTTGCCACATCTTCCAACTGTTCAGGTCTTCCCCTCATCTGCTCCTCCTCCATGAACCCTCCCTTGGCTTCCTGAAACTGCGATGGTTTCTATCTTCTGGGTTGTCATTTTAGTCCATTCCGCACTATGCTAATGAGCTCTTGGTTCTACCAGTCACTTGTCTGTGGCTGTGTTTCCCGTGCATTAATAGTGCTTCACTAAGAGTGGAGAGACAATGGAGGCAGTGCTTCAATGGGAATACAAGATGCTGGGTAACAGCACAGACTCTGGAGCCAGACTGCCTGGGTTCAAATCCTGTCTCCACCACTTACCAGCAGTGTGACTTAGTCTCCTTATCTGCAAAATGGGTCCAATAACAATTCCTAAAGTTGTTAAAAATGATTGGATGAAATTGTACACATAGACCATTTAGAACTGTGCCTAAGCTGATAAGTGCTACATACATACTAGCTCTTACTATCACTCCCACCTACATAAAAATTTGTAAATAGTTTAATCGTTCTAGGACTCAGTTTTCTCTTCTGCAGAACGGTAGTAGTAAAACTTGTCTTTCTGGACTGTGGGGACAAAATAAGGTGCTGTGTGTGCAGTGCTTGGCTTATATGAGCACTCACTTGTGGTAGCCGTTATTATTGTCAGCTCCTGGGGGCAGGCTCTTCTTAACTTGTAGTGATCCTCACACGGCTTTTGTCTTCCCCTATGCATGTCTCTGTGTCTAATCTGCTCTTTTTTTAACTCAGAAGTGATTAGATTTAGAACCCACCCTACTCATCTATGATCTAATTAATATAACCAACTCCCCAATTACTATCTAGTCAGTTCCCACTCATGGAGCCCCTACGTATGTCAGAGTAGAACGGTGCTATGTAGGGTTTTTGATGGCTGACTTTTTAGAAGGAATTTGCTAGATCTTTCTTCCGAGGCACCTCTGGGTGGACTCAGACCTCTAACCTTTTGCTTAGCAGTCCAGTGCGTTAGCTGTTTGCCCCACTCAGGGACTCAAAGATAACAAAGAAGACCCTATTTCCAAAAGGGATCATATTTACAGGTATAAAACCAAACCAAACCCATTGCCATCGAGTCAATTCCAACTCAGCGACCCTATAGGACAGAGTAAAACTGCCCCACAGGGTTTCCAAGGAGTGGCTGGTGGATTTGAACTGCCAACCTTTTTGGTTAACGCCGAGCTCTTAACCACTCCACCACCAGGGCTCCTTTACAGGTATAGGGGCCAAGATTTTCATACATATTTTGGGGGACACGTTTCAATCTGTAAAATCCTGTTGCAACACTCTGCTCCCCCAGCTTCCCCACCCTGTGTAGGGCAGATTCTTTCCATAAACCCCATGTCTTAGTCATCTAGTGCCGCTGTAACAGAAATATCACAAGTGGATGGCTTTAGCAAAGAGAAATTTATTCTCTCATACTCTAGTAGGCTACAAGTCCAAATTCAGGACATCAGCTCCAGAGAAAGACTTTCTCTATCGGCTCTGGAAGAAGGTCTGTGTCACCAGTCTTCCCTTGGTCTGGGAGCTTCTCTGCACAGGAACCTCAGGTCCAAAGGACACGCTCTGCTCCCAGCACTGCTTTCTTGATGGTATGAGGTTCCCAAGTCTCTCTGCTGTCTTCTCTCTTTTACATCTCAAAAGAAATTGGCTTAAGACACTATCTCATCTTGTAGACCTCATCAGTATAACTGCCGCTAATTCATCTTATCACATCATAGTGACAGAGTTTACAACACATAAGGAAACCCACATCAGATTACAAAATAGTACACAATCATACAATACTGGGAATCATGACCCAGCCAATTTGACAGAAATTTTTGGGGGACACAATTCAATCCATGACACCCCACATTCCCAATACACTCCTATTGGCCCTGCTTCCCTGACTAAGCCCTGACAGAGGCCCCTACGGACCTCCCAGCCCTGACTGTGGGCAGGCCCTTGGCATATGTGTGCATACTAACAGCTCAGCCCTTTTCTTCTACCTTCAGCATCCCTTTCCGGGGGTGAGAGAAGAAACCCTGTGCCAGACTTAGCTTAGGAGAGGAGGAAACCACCGCCTCCTCCCTTCTCAGGGCACAGACCAGCCCCGCCATTCTCTCAGGACGTTCTAACTGCTTCCTCCGTTCAGCAGCATTTTCATGAGTTTCACAAAACCAGATGCTAGGAGCATCCCGAACGACTCACAATGCTGGGACATCATAGGTGCCTCCTGGAGCCCACACTGGCTTGTACGTGTTAATCTGAAGCTTCAAGGCTTCACCATGGTCTTAACCAAATACAACCTTTCCATCCCAATGCGGGCCCACCAACCTTTTGAGTCATTCTCAACTCCTCTCTCTCTCACATCAAATCCATCAACAAATCCTTTAGCATTTGTGCAGAATCTGGCCACTTTTCACCACCTCCACCACTATAGCCCTAGTCCAAGCTGCTACTGTCACCCTGGAATATTGCAATGGCCTCGTTACTGGCCTCCCTGCCTCCACCTTGCTGCACTCCTTCTCCCCAGCTATTCTCAACACAGCAGCCAGAGGGATCCTTTTAAAGACACCACTCTTTTGCTTAAAACCCTCCAGTGGCTTCTGGTCTCTCCCAGAATAAAATCTCAAAGTCCTGACTGTAGTTTTTAAGGCCTTAGGTGGTCTGGTCTTTTTATTTTTTTAATTTTTTTTATTGTAATTTAGATGAAAGTTTACAGAAGAAATAGTTTCTCTCTTTAAAAAGTCGGTACATATATTGTTCTATGACATTGGTTAAGAACCCCACAACATGTCACCCCACAGCATGTCAATGCTCTCCCTTCTCGACCTTGAGGACCTTATTTTGGTGAAAATATACATAGTCAAAGTTACACCATTTTGAAAGTTTCTACATGTACAATTCGGTGACATCGACTACATTCTTCCAGTTGTGCTGCTATTCTCACTATCCTTTTCCAAATTATTCCATCACCATTATCTTCAACTCACTGTCCCCTAGTCTTCC
>NW_004444138.1:1334226-1362908 GCF_000243295.1 Trichechus manatus latirostris | reverse complement strand
CTTTATTTTGATGAGTAGGTTTGTTAACTTTCTTTGTGGTTACCTTGAAATTTACCCTTATCTTCCTAGATTTGAACCAGTCTATTATTACTTGATATCTCTTGATTTCCTCTCCATTAGAAGGTTCTATACATACACCGTTTATTTCCTCTTTTATTGTTCTGATGCTGTTGTCATTTACAGATTAACCTCTCTGGTTCCCTGTTGTAATTCTTTTGGTTTTGTATAGTCCTTAAGAGTTCATTTCGTAGATTGGTAGCTGGCTAGTACAGTCCTGTGTCCTATATTCAGCCTGTGGTCTGATATTGTCTGTTCTCAGATCAAAGGACTTCCTTCAATAAGTTTTGTAAGTTTGGTTTGGTTTTTACATAGCTCCTTAATTTCTGTTTATCTGGAAATGACCTAATTTCACCATCATATTTGAATGAGAGTTTTACAGGATGTATTATTCTTGGCTGGCAATTTTTTTCTTTCAAGGTTTTATGTAAGTCATCCCATTGCCTTCTTGCCTGCATATTTTCTGCCAAGTAATCCGAGCTTAGTCTTATTGTTTCTCCTCTCTTTGTGACTTTTTGTTTTTCTTGAGCTGCTCTCAGGATTCTTTGTTTGTTTTTGGTTTTAGCGAGTGTGATTATGATATGTCTTGGTGATTTTCTTTTAGGGTCTATCCTATATGGGGTTCGTTGAGCTCTTGGACGGTCAGCTTTTCATCTTTCATGATACTGGTGAAGTATTCTGTCAGCCATTCTTCAATGATCCTCTCTGTGTTTTCTGTTTTCTCCCCCTGTCCTGGAACTCCAATCACTCGCAGATTTTTGCTTTTGATAGTATCCCACATAATTCTCAGGGTCTCTTCATTTTTCTTTTTTCTTTTTCCTGATTTTTCCTCAAACAGAGTTGCATCCAAGTGTTTGTTTTCAATTCCGCTGATCCTGTCTTCCACCATTTCAAATCTGCTCCTCAGACCTTCTATGACACTGTCCATTTCTGAAATCATGTTGTTTATCTTTTGGATTTCTAATTGTTGTTTTGTATAATTTCTAGTTGTGAATTTATTTTGGCATTTTGTTCCTGCATTATTTTCCTGAATTCTTCCATTTTTTTGTTTGTATTTTCTGTGAATTTGTCTATTTTTTCCTCATTTTTGTCTGCTTTTTGCTTCAACTATTGGATAGTTCTGAGTATTAGAGATGTGAGTTCCCTATCAGGTAGTTCTTGTGCCTTTTCTTCCACTGGAAAGTCATCTGGTGTTTTATTTTGGAAGCCTACTGGAACTATCCTTTCCTGTTTTTGTAAATGTTTTATATTGTCTGCTGTCTTCGGGGCATTCTATAGTTATTTTTCTCATTTATTGATTATAGATTAGTTTGTTTCATCCTTTTTTTTTTTTAATTTGGCTATGTCTGAGTAGCTGGCCTGTGTGTTCTTTGTTGTTTGCTCATCTGTTGGCACGATACTTATCACCTCCTTCTCCAGTTGGCAAGGTCAGTCACTCAAATACGGTACAGCAAGGCAGATCTAGCTGAAAAGGAGTTGCTGGGATGGGTTGTTTGTGGCACTTACTACAGCCACCTGGGCAGGTCAGTAATCAGTGCAGGGCAGGTTCCAGTAGGCCGTGCCTCTGCTGCTCGGTGGTGTGATGTTAAGCAAACAGTGCAGGTAGGCAGGATGGAGGGGGGAGATTGTGATGTGTAGAGCTAAGATGGGTATGGGAGAGAGGAGAGAGGAACAGGAGCCAAAAACATACAAACAAACAAAAAAGAGGGCCAGGGGAGCTTGCTATTGGAGTGAAGAGAAGAGAGAGTATGAAATGGAGAAAAACAAAAAGGGGAAGAAGAAGAAAAGAAAAGAATGAATAAATAAAAATTAGAAAGAAAAAAGAACAGCAAAGCTCCCAGGGATCCCACCGGTGTGGCTACGAGGTCTGGGGAAGTTGTTCCCAGGTGTTGAAGTACAGCCTGGCTAGGAGGCGTAGAGGTATTCAGCACCAGGTATCCAGGGGACAGGAAGAGAAAGAAGGTATAGAGAGATGAGAATTGAGTAATGAAGGAAGACAAAAAGAGAAAAAGAGGGAAAAGAAAAGAAAAGAAAACAAAACAAAAAAAAAAAAACACAAAAAAAGAAATGTCCTCAGGGATCCCTCTGCACGTCTGCACAAGCTGAGGGGGTAGGTCCCAAGCAGCACAGCACTGCCTGGCCAGAAGTGGCTCCCAACTCGAGAAAAGAAAAAGAAAACAAACAAACAATTGAAAACAAACAAAGAAACAAAAGCCCTGGGATCCCACCAGCATGGCTGCACAGACCAGGAAGCAGTTCCACACTCGAACAGAGCACCACAGCCCCTCAGGAAGAAGCAAAGATGGCGCACAGAGCCAGGTATTTGAGCAAAAGGAGGGGGAGGTGGTGAGAGGTAAGGAAGAAATCAAAAGAAGTGGAAAAAAGCAACACCAGCAGCCAACAAATGGCACTCAGGGAGTTGGCCAGCGTGGAATCTAAGCAGTCGGTGTTTCCTGGCCAAGAGACTGTGGCCACAGGAAGCAGAGGAGGCTGAGTGGGGTGAAGAAGGGTGGGGGGTGGGAAAGCATATATCGCTGTTTATTTGTTGTTCTGTCTCCTGCTGGATGCTCCGTGAAGCTGCTTTCTCGTACCCCCTATTTGCTGGTCTCTGATAGGAGTCCAAGATGGTGGATACATGCTGCATCAGCTGATAGGGGACCTCCCCATATATGTCTCCTTACTCTCTGTTCTCTGTCAGTTTCTTATTCCATTTGGTGCTTGGCTGAGTTCTTTATCTCTTCATTTGATGTTTAGGATTTCAGGATTGGTGTTTTCTCTGTTTGGCCTAGTTTTTTGGATCTTTGCTGTGGATGGACAGCATGGTGCTTTTGCCTAGCATGCCATGTTGCTGGAAGTCGGTCTGGTCTTTCTTCCTCCCTTCTCTACCTTGCTCATTCTGTTTCAGTCACACTGGCCTCCTTGCTGTTCTCAAATACACCAGCCCTGCTGCCATCTGATCTTTGTGCTTGCCGTTCCCTCCTAGATGAAATTTTCTTCCTGCAGAGTGTACTAATGCTTGGTCCCTCACTTCATGATGTGTTTGCCCAAATGTCCCCTCCTCCCAGAGAATTCCCCTGGTCCTGGGCTTTTCCTTTCCCTTGCCTTGCTTTTCCTTCTGAGCTTCCATCACCTCCTGACATATGTATATTTTGCCTGCTGACTGTCTTTCCACTTTTATGTGAGTCCCATGGGAGTTGGGGCTGTGTCTGTGTTGTCCCCTGTTCTGCCCCTAACTGCAGTGGAATGCCTTCATATAGTGAATATTCAGTAGGTAAATGTAGAATGAATGAACCAAGCATTGGTGAAGAGGGTGGGGAGACCGCTGGCTCTGTGAGTTCCAACGTGGTGTTGTTGACTACTGAGTCGGCCCCTGACTCATGGCAATCCCACGCACAACAGAATGAAATGCTACCTGGTCCTGAGCCATCCCCGTCATTGGTTGCATATTGGATCATTGTGATCCATAGGGTTTTCATGGACTGATTTTTGGAAGTAGATCATCAGGCCTTTCTTCCTGATCTATTTTAGTCTGTAAGTTCTGATGAAACCTGTTCAGCATCATGGCAACATGAAAGCCTTCACTGACAGATGGGCGATGGCTGTGCATGAGGTGCACCTGAATCTCCTGCATGGAATTTCTACCATTGAACTACCAACGTCTCTCTCTAACACTGTAAAACTTTGTAAATAAATATGTAAATGAAAGAAACACACGGCAAGTTCTTGGAAGAGCTCGAAGACATAAAGCTGAGCCCATGGCAGGGAAACCATGTGATGTTGAACCAAACTTCTTAGAAATTTCTGCCCACAACACCCATACCTACTGGCTGACCTCACTCTGATTCTGTGCTCATGTGTCTGCTCATTTCTCCTCCTCTTCCTCTTCTTCATCTCCAAAAATATGTGCTATTCATAGAGCTCTTTCAGACATTTAAAAGGACAGTGACAGAAACACACTCCTGCCCTCTAATAACACAGATGGTGGAGAGTTTCTCTCAAAAAGCACATAGCCATCCAGAGGGTTCCTAATCCTTAGGTCCTTTCAGTTCATGTGAGCCTTGCACGGCTCTTGGAGGCTGAAGGGACACACTTCTGCCCATTCTGCAGTTAGAAAACTAAAGTTTGTTGACGTTAAATGCCTTCCCCAAATCTCACAGCTGGTAAGTGTTAGAGATGACCCAAATTCATAATTTTTTTCTTCTTTTCAATTTAAAAAATATATAAAATAAAAGGAAATTTAAGATCGACAGATTAAGTGAAAAATTATTCATCATCCCTCATCCCCACCAGTCCATTTTCCCAGCCAGGCTTTGTGCATATAAAATGTCCTTTCCAGGGTTGTAGTCATACCCATTGCCATCGAGTCGATTCTGACTCATAGCAACCCTATAGGACAGAGTAGAACTGCCCCATACGGTTCCCAAGAAGTGCCTGGTGGATCCAAACTGCCAACCTTTTGGTTAGTAGCAGTAGCTCTTAACCACTACGCTACCAGGGTTTCTCAGAGTTGTACTTATAAGTGTCACCAGACATTGTTAGAAATATTTTGTTGTATTGTCACACAATGTCTCAATAATCATTCTTAATGATTGCTTAATAGCCCAACAAATAAAAATGCCAAACGATGGACCTTTAGATCATTTCTGTATGTTTTTATGCTAGAACGTTGCAGGCAACAATTCTGAGCTGTTGTCTTTTCCTTCTTTTGAGTCCAAGTAGTAGGAGTCCTTGAGCAGGCAAAACGGTTAACATACTCAGCTGCTAAACAAAACGTTGGAGGTTTGAGTCCACCCAGAGGTGCCTCAGAAGAAAGTCCTAGAGATCTACTTCCAAAAAATCAGCCATTAAAACTCTATGAAGCAGTTCTACTCTGATGCACATGGGGTCTCCATGAGTTAGAGTCAACTTGATGGCAACTTGTTAGTAGGACTCCAAGTCTAGCATTCTCTCAGGTATACCCTGTAAACTCAGAACTCATTGTTGCTTCTTGCTGACCCTGGGGGACAGTCAGGGCCAAGCAACCTGTTAGGGGGTGTAGTCCAGCAAGTCTTGAGAACAGTGGGCCATTAAACCACTTGCCACCAGTTGACTCCAACTCATGGCAACCCGTGTGTGTCAGAATAGCTCCATAGGGTTTTCAATCACTGATTTTTCAGATGTAGATCTCCAGGACTTCCTTCTGAGAAGCCTGTGAGTGGACTCAAACTGCCAACCTTTCAGTTATCAGCCAAGCATGTTAACTGTTTGCACCACCCATCGACTCCAATGCGCCATTGCTGTGGTTCAAGCCTCCAGGTGGGCTACACTGGGCAGGAGGCCCTGACATTCATTCAGCCCAGGCCAGCGCACAGTTTTCTTCGGAATAATGGACTCTGAAGACTTCACCCTTCACGGTCAGTGGTTGTAGTCAGCAGTAGCAATGGAGTGGGCTGCTTCACATTCCTTCCCCTCACTTGGCCAGAGGCCCTTGACACCCACGTTGGACTGCAGGTATGCAGCTCAGTGAGGCCTTAATGAACCCTCAGGTGAGCCTCTGAACCTGCCAGTGGCTCGTTGATTATGGGATGCCATTTCTGTTCCTGACACTGTAGCCTCAGAAGTGTGGGCAAGGAACGTCAAGTTTGCCATGGAATGTGGCTTCCAGCGGCCAACCAGCCCTCATCTGCGGAGGCTGTGTCTCTCCTTGGACTTGCCTTTGACAGGACCGTGTTTACATGACTATTTCAGAGGGGCTGGTAATGCCATTGACAACAGTGCCCCTGCACTGCCGGTGCACGGCTTTGATATGTCTGCAAGCATCCTTCGGTGGCACAAAATCTGGACTTCTTTTTTCTTCCCCCACCCTGTTTTCACTGGTTTTTCTCCCTGGACTAAATTTTGAACTAAGCTGGAGGTAATAGCTTGGCTTTTAATACTACCTCTAATGCCACCAGTACAAGGTCCCTGGGTGGTGCATATGGTTTGTGCTCGACTAGTAACCAAAAGATTAGCAGTTTGAACCCACCCACTGGTGCTGTGGAAGAAAAGCCTGGCAATCTGCTTCAATAAAGATCACAACCAAGAAAACCCTATGGAGCAGTTCTAGTCTATAACACAAGAGGTCGCCATGAGTCAGAGTTGACAGCCAACAGGTTTGGTTATTTTTTTTTGGGGGGAGGGTTGTGTTTGGAAGGAAGTGGCACACATGATGGAAAGAACTGGGACCACCTGGAAGAAGAGCTCAGGCATGGAAGTTGGAGGAATGAGGGGCGAAGGGATTTGAGGAATTCCCAGGGGATCTTTGGAGCAGGTATTGAGTTTCAAGGGCTGGTCCACCACTGGGGAAAGGAGGGCTGAACAGGAAGGGCCGACGTCCTTCCCCACTATCCTGCAATCATTTTGTTTCCCTTCATGCTGTCTGGGTTCTCCCCAACTGGGCTGTAAGCCTGCTGATTATGCTTTCCCTCTTGCTTGGAGCTTTGCAGGAAACACATGCTGACCGAACGGTTGGAAGGTAAAAGAGAGACTCCCACTGGGCTCAGACCTGCCCTCCTTCCCATTCTCCTCCTTCCCTGCCTTCCCCATCACCACCTCCTGTCAGCTCAGCCCTTGGCCAGGGCCAGCCAGGTGGCTCCAGGCACTTCCCCTTCCTTCCTCCCTGTGGTCTGTGCTCAGGGATCCCTCACAGAACACCCGGCTCGCAGTCTCCCCTTTTACACCCAGACCATGTTGGCAGGATGAAAGGGCTGTGGAGGGCGTCACACTGCAGGTCATTCTCTGCTCCCCTGGAAGGGTGGGCTGAGTTGGCTGTCCCCAGCTTGTTCCCCTTCCACTGGCCGCTCCTGTGCACCCAGCTATCCTTGCCTCCAAAGAGCCCTGCAGGTCTTGGGAAAGCTGTCTTCCTACCAGGAGCCTGTTTAATGCACAGCTTTGTGAAGACAAGACTCTTGTGCAAGGTTCCTTGCAAACCAGCCACAGCTCTGCAGAAACAAAGATGAAGATTAGGCTGCACAAAGATACCTGAACCTCAAAGGGCAGGTCAGACTCGCCAGAGTTCCTTGCAGAGTCAAGGACCAGAAACAAGTCGGGCCGTTGCTCTTGCCCAATACTCACCATTGTCCCCCTCTCTGCACCCAGTCCAGCCAAAATTCCCCATGTTGCTGCAGGCCGAGTCAGTGTGTGCTCAGAGGCCTTATGCAAGGACAGGAAGCCCAGCACGGTCTCACCCCTGCAGCTGGCTGGCAGCTGTAAGCGGCCAGAGCCCCTGGCACAGAGCTGGAGGTGATGGAGGGTCAACGCTTTCCTTACTGGGGTGCAGGTGTGAGGATTATCTTAGAAGGCAACCGCTCTTTCCCTCTACCCATCCTGGGGGATTTGGGGTTTGGCTGAAGATATCTGGTTGTTGTTTCACTTAGGGATGTTAAAGGTCGGGGGGGGGGGGTGGTATTTACAGGGTGGTGTGAACCTTCTCACCTTTAGTGGAAAGGCCAGGGGAGAGAGCAAGAAGCGGCCTCTCGACCACTAGCTGACACCTCCGGGCTGGCAGGAGGAGCTGGCCAGGCAGTTACTATGCCTCTGATGTTGGGCCGCCCTCTCCCCTCTCCTGAGAGCTGGAAAGCCCGGTGGCCCAGGAGGAAGCCCACAGGGCTTAGGTCTGTTTCCAGGAGAAGCAGCATCTGGCAAAGGTCACTCCACGGAATCTGAGTGGAAGCCTGGCATGCTCTGGGGCCCCTGCCATGTGGTGCCCTCTCTGAGACCAGGCTTGGCCACCACGTCTCATCTCAGGCCTTGGTGGATATTTCCAGTCTCTGGGGGGAATTCCAGCCAAGTGGCCATGTAAGTGAGGGTCCCACCCCTGGAGTCATGCTTACTAATTTGCCACAAAGAGGAGTAAAGGTAGCTGGGGATTGCTTTACTGTGAGAAGAGAATTGAAAAATAAATGTTCTCAATTCTTTTAAAGGGATTCTTTTTTTTATTATTATTGTACTTTAGGTGAAGGTTTACAGAACAAATAGTTTTTCATTAAACAATTAGTACACATACTGTTTTATGACACTGGTTGCCTACCCCCCAACATGTCAGCACTCTCCCTTCTCGACCTTGGATTCCCTATTACCAGCTTTCCTGTCCCCTCCTGGCTTCTAGTCCTTGTCCCTGGACTGTTATGCCCCATTAGTCTCGTTTTGTTTTATGGGACTGTCTAATCTTTGGCTGAAGGGTGAACCTCAGGAGTGACTTCATTACTGAGCTAAAAGGGTGCCCAGGGGCCATACTCTTGGGGTTTCTCCAGTCTGTGTCAGGCCAGTAAGTCTGGTCTTTTTTGTGAGTTAGAATTTTGTTCTACATTTTTCGCCAGCTCTGTCTGGGACCCTCCGTTGTGATTCCTGTCAGAGCAGTCAGTGGTGGTAGCCGGGCACCACCTAGTTGTACTGGACTCAGTCTAGTGGAGGCCATGGTAGTTGTGGTCTAAAGGGATTCTTTTAAGGGAAGGACTAAGAAGCCTGAAATAAAACAGGGAATAGGAAAGTAATCTTTAAACACCACCACCTGTCTGTCCTACTGTGGTGGCTTGCACGTTGCTGTGATGCTGGAAGCTGTGCCACTCGTATTTCAAATACCAGCAGGGTCACCCTTGGTGGACAGGTTTCTGCCGAGCTTCCAGACTAAGACAGACTAGGAAGAAAGGCCTGGTGATCTACTTCCAAAAATCAGCCAGTGAAAACGCTATGGATCACAATAGAGTATTACCTGATAAGGTGCTGGCAGATGAGCCCCCTAGCTTGGAAGGCCCTCAAAATACACAGTAGCCGCAACAATGGACTCAAGCATGCCAGCAATCATGAGGCTGGTGCAGGCAGGACTGGGCAATGGTTTGCTCTGTTGTGCACAGGGTCTCCGTGAGTCAGAGCTGACTCAACAACCACTAACAACATCAATCTTTAAAAATAACAGTTCTTCTTTATTACGAAAGATGAGATGTTGATTGCGTAAACTCTAGAAACGACAGACCAGTATGAGGAAAAGACTAAAAATCATCTCAAATCCTACCAGAAACCGATAACTTAATGATCTAGTCTTGATATACAGACACACACACACACACACCCTCACACACAATTGAGACCATCACGTATATTATGTATATCCCTTTTATTTTCATTAAAATTCTATAGTAAGCATTTCCCATGCCTTTGAAACCATGAATTTTAACAGCTACCTACCATTCCATGAAGTATTAACCAATAATTTATTTAACCAGTCCCTCATAGGGGATATATAAAATCTAACTGAAATGAATTAAAATGTACAAGTTTGTCTTATGAATTAAAATAAGAAATGGGAGGTTCTGTGCCTCAATCTTCTCCATCTGTAAAATGGAATAACACCGACTTACCTCAGGTGCCTGGTGTGGCCTTTAATTAACATTTAGAAAAGGCCTTGCAATTCATGGGTGAAGGATTGCTACCTAAGTCAAAAGTTTTGTGTAATTGCCCTTAATTATTATAATTTGCTCACCACGAGCAGTTAGCACACTGCGGGACAACAGCGAAGAATGTGTTTGGGAGTGGACCTGTGTCTTTGTCCTGCGTGAGCTGGTGTGCTGGAGGCTCAGAGCGTCAGAGATTTTTCTTCCTGGCGGGACAGACAAGGATCAGCTAGAAGACATCCAGTCACAGGGCTGGGATAATTGCTGATGCTTGGGGTGATTCTGAGGGTGGGAAGGAACAGTGCCATTTGGGTCTTTAATCAGCACAAAGTGCCAGCTCTCCATTTCTCTTTGCTGTCCTGATTGTAATCTCCCAGAATACATAGATAATTGACCAGGATTGCCATTTTGAGCCTTTTAGAGGCCAAAGGAATACTGGCTCGTTTAGTGCTTCTACGCCTGCCTTTGAACTCTTCCAAAGTTCTGTCGTTGTTGCAGTCGTTGGTTGCCATTGAGTCGATTCGGACTCATGGCGACCCCATGAGTGCGGAGGAGAACTGTGCTCCATAGGGTTTTCAAGGCTGTGAACTTTCCGAAGCAGATCGCCAGGACTTCCTTCCAAGGCGCCTCTGGGTGGGTTCGAATTGCCAGCCTTTTGGCTAGTAGGCGAGCACTTAACAGTCTGCAACACACAGGGACTCCCAAAAGTTCTATAAAACCAAGAAGCAAACTCACTGCCGTCGAATCAATTCTGACTCATAGTGAGTGACTTTACAGGACAGAGTAGAACTGCCCCATAGGTTTTCCAAGGCTGTAAATTTTTCTGGAAGGAGACTGCCGCATCTTTCTCCTGAAAAGCTCTATAGATGTGATTAATTAGGATTCTCAACATGCCCATGGAATGGGGGAAAGAGGTAGAATAAGTCATTTACTGAGCAATTAATTGAACATTTGCCACAGTTTGTAGAACCGCTTAAGGTCCATCTGCAGAGGGATTATGACCATATTTTCTGATCCTCAACTCAGGATACATGACCTGACCAACATCTTGTTCTCCTGACTCGTGAGTACAGTCATAGAAAAGACAACGGGATGGGGTATTTGCAGTCGAAGCTATCCTGGGAAATCCAGGCTGCCTGGCCATCTTACATGTGGAGCCATGTCTACAGCTAGTCCTCCAAGGAAATTCTCAATGCCCTGGCCTGCTTTCATGAATGTTCAGTGTTTTGTAGATTGCCTGATGGCCTGATGTTTCAGAAGAAATACCAGAGACACTTAGGAGCGGTGATGATGATTTGATGTGCTTCATTCCCCATTCTGGTTTTCCCCTGGGTCTGGTTTTGATGGTTTGACCTTAGAGATTTGTGTGTGTGTGTGTGTGTGTGTGCATGTGTTAGTGGGGGTAGTGGGAAAGGGTTGTTCAGACAAGGCTTAAGGCAGTTTCTGGAGTCCCTGGGTGGTGCAAAATGTTAACACATTCGGCTACTGACTGAGAGGCTGTAGGCTCGAGTCCACCCGGAGGCACCTTGGAAGAAAGGCCTGGTGATCTACGTCTGAAAAATCAGCCATTGAAAACCCTCTGAAACACAGTTCTACCCTGACACACTTGAGGTTGCCATGAATTGGAACTGACTTGACAGCAACTGGTAAGTAGAAGATAGAAAACCAAAACCCATTGCCGTTGAGTCAATTCCGACTCCTAGTGACCCTATAGGAAAGAGTAGAACGGTCTCATAGGGTTTCCAAGGCTGTAACCTTTAAGGAAGCAGACTGCCACATCTTTCTCCTGTGGAGCAGCTGGTGAATTCAAACTGCTGACCTTTTGGTTAGCAGCTGAGTGCTTAACCACTGTGCCACTGGGTCTCCTTGTAGTAGATAGACTCAGCCTTTAGTTCTGAGGTAACTGGGTTGGGCGGAGGGTTTCAGATTGTTGACTGATTCAGATTTAGGCTGGAATCTGTGAGGCTGCAAAAGACAGGCAAGGATGCACCCCACATAGACTGTTTCCATGGACATCCAGTAATGGCTTATTCCAAGGCTAGTCATACCTCTTGGGTTTGTCAGACTTTGAAAAAGAAAGTAGAGTGACTTCAAACTCTCCAGAAATAAAGGGAAGGGGAAGATGCAGGGAATTCCACATCCTCTTTCTCCATCAGGATGAGATAGTAGACCTTTTGTCCCCACGTTGTCGTTGTTGTTAGGTGCCATCGAGTCGGTTCCGACTCACAGCGACCCCATGTACAACAGAAGAAAACACTGCCCAGTCCTGTGCCATCCTCACAACTGTTGTTACGCTTGAGCCCATTGTTGCAGCCACTGTGTCAATCCACCTCACTGAGGGACTTCCTCTGTTTTGCTGACCTTCTACTTTACCAAGCATGATGTTCTTCTCCAGGGACTGGTCTCTCCTGATAACATGTCCCAAGTATGTGAGACGAAGTCTTGCCATCCTTTTTCTAGGGAGCATTCTGGCTGTACTTCTTCCAAGACATATTTATTTGTTCTTTTGGCAGTCCATGGTATATTCAATATTCTCCGTTAACACCATAATTCAAAGGTGTCAATTCTTCTTCGGTCTTCCTTATTCATTGTCCAGTTTTTGCATGCATATAAGGCGATTAGAAACAACATGGCTTGGGTCAGGCGCACCTTAGTCCTTAAAGTGACATCTTTGATTTTTAATGATTTAAAGAGGTCTTTTGCAGCAGATATCTGCAGATCTTTTCTCCCCATAGCACAGATTTAACTGGTTCTGAGAAACTAAAGTGCTTCTTCAGATTTTGAGCTGAAAGATTCTGGAATGGTTCACTCAGGTCTTGAAATAGAGTTCTTTTTCATTTCTCACACCTGTTGTTATTGTTGGTTGCCATCAAGTCAACTCTGACTCATGGCAACCTTGTGTATGACAGAATGAAATGTTATCTGTCCTGCACTATCTTCGTAATTGTTGGTATGTTTGAGTCCATCGTTGTGCCTATTGTGTCAATCCATCTCATTGAGGGTGTCATGGATTGAATTGTGTCCCCAAAAAGTATGTGTCAACTTGGTTAGGCCATGATTCCCTGTATCATATGATTGTCCTCCATTTTGTGATTGATATAATTTTCCTCTATGTTGTAAATCCTAATTTCTGCCTGTGGTTAATAAATCAAGATTGGATTATATTGAAGAGGATTAGGGTGGGATGTAACACCCTTGCTCCAGTCACATCCCTGATTCAATGTACAGGGAGTTTCCCTGGGGTCTGGCCTGCACCACCTTTTATCTTACAAGAAATAAAAAAACAAGGAAAGGAAAGCAAGTAGAGAGTTGGGGACCTCATACCACCAAGAAAGCTGGAAGCCAAATGCATCCTTTGGACCCAGGGTTCCTGTGCAGAGAAGCTCCTAGACCAAAGGAAGATTGATGACAAAGACCTTCCTCTAGAGCCGACAGAGAGAGAAAGACTTCCTCTGGAGCTGATACCTTGAATTTGGACTTCTAGCTTACTAGACTGTGAGAAAATAAATTTCTCTTTGTTAAAGCCATCCACTTGTGGTTATATTATAGCAGTACTAGATGACTAAGACAAAGAGTTTTCCTCATTTCACTGACTCTACTTTACAAAACATGCTGGTCTTTTCTGATAACATGTCCAAAGAAAGCAAGATGAATTCTTGCCATCTTTTCTTCTACGGAGCATTCTGGTTATATTTCTTCTAAGATTGATTTGTTTGTTCTGGCAGTACACGG
Source organism: Trichechus manatus latirostris (assembly GCF_000243295.1). NCBI lineage: Eukaryota > Metazoa > Chordata > Mammalia > Sirenia > Trichechidae > Trichechus > Trichechus manatus. The sequence goes on along the minus strand of NW_004444138.1, from coordinate 1,349,712 downwards.
TATATTCAGTATTTTTACCAACACCACAGTTGGAATACATGAGTTCTTCTTCCGTCTTCCTTATTCATTGTCCAGCTTTAGCATACATATGAGGTGATTGAAAAGACCCTGGCTTGGGTCAAGCTCACCTTAGACCTAGACTCTGCAAATACAACCTTCTTCATTTTACCAAAATATCTCAGGTTAAGCTGTCGAATGCCCCATACTTCCATTATCTCTTGAAAGAGTAGTCTAATGGAACACTTAAATTTTGTAGGGGCTCTCTCTTCCTATTTTCTAGGTCATATGTTCCCAAACTGGGTCCATGCACCTCCAGGAGTGTATAAGATGATCCACTGGAAGAGTTCATGAAGAAGAACTTGGAAAGTCAGTTTATATGATTTTTAATCTCACCCTGTTGATTTTTTTTAATATGCCATATAATATACAGAACAGAATGTACAGTGGTATATGTGTAGTATTTATTAATTATTAGAGGTCAGTGCACCATATTTTTGTTACTGACAGAGGCGCCGTAGACCAGGGATCAGCAGACTATGGCCCAGCTCACAAGCTAAGAATGGTTTTTGCATTTTTAAATTGTTGAAAATAAAATTTCAAAAGAACAGCACTTCATGACATAGAAAAAAATACATGAAATTCAAATTTCAGTGTCCATAACTAAAGTTTTAGTGGAACACAGCTATGCCCATTCATTTACATATTGTCTATTCTGCTTTTGCCCTACAAGGGCAGAGCTGAGTAGTTGCTACAGAGACCTTATGTCCCACCTAAAATATTTCTTGGCTGGCTCTTTTTTCAGAAGTTTGTCAACCCTTGCCCTAGATCATTGCCTTCATTCAGTTCCTGGGACAATGTTTTTGTACCAACTGACCTTTGTGGACAGACAGTATTTTTAAGCTAATAAATTAGCTTCCTTACGTATCTCATAATATGTATCTTGGATGACCTCCACAAAGAATTTTGCCTGCAATTAGGTGGGAGGTGTTGGAAGAAGGCAAGAGAAACCTAAAAGATGTCTTGAAGTCAGACTTTGAGAAGTCAAGAAGCTGCACAGAGAGTTGATCGAATGGGAGAAGAATGAGTTCAAGGAGAAGACATCCTTGTGTACCCTTAATTTATGACTAGCCTTGTTTGGATGCTGAAACGGTAGCCATCCAGTAGTTACAAAAGTCGTTATCATCATATTTATGATCCTGCTGCCCTGTCCTATACTTACCGAGCTTCCTTCCACCAGGAACCCACAGCCCTTCATATGAGTTTTGTTTCTCCTTATCACGTTCCTGGGAGTGGTGTTTCCACTGGATAAGATCACTCATGATCTATTCACTTTCTTTTGGGCACATGAAAGAAGACAAACCTTGATCCAAAACAGGAAAACCTTTCACAAGGCCGGGTGGTCCTTCACAAGTATTTTTCCCTTTTTTTTTAAGGCTGAGGAATGAAGGCAAATGATTGGTTCCAGCCCCTGCACCATCAATGGATCTGAAAAGTGAACCTCTTGCTTGCCTGATTGATCAAGCTTCTACTTTGTGTAGGAAGACTCATGTCTCAAGAACACCGAACAGGCTTCTGCCAATGGGTAAAGTGTTCATCCTTAAGGGATTTTTTTTTTTTTTTTTTTTGTGGCTGTCCAAAGAAGACGTACTAGATAATCCAAGAAAGAGAGTGCATGTGGGTTTAGGAAACTGGTTCATCTCCAAAAATGTGATCCAGTAAGGCCTGAGACTAGAGGCCTTAGAGGAGGAAGTAATTAGAAGGAAACAGAAGAAGCTTCTGGATGTTGAATTTGTATAATTTACCGACAGACGTTCCAGTTGGATAATAAGTGGAAAACCTCAGAGTGCTGAGTAAGAAAAGAAATACTTCTGAGTAAGCAACCCTAACTTGAAGAAGATGGAAAATTTCATTGTAGGAGGAAGAATATACTTAGTAACCACATTCATCAGACTTTACTAGCTCAGAAACCCAATGTCCTTTCTGAGTGAGCTCTGCTTACTAATGTGATGTAATGACTTAAGGATAAGGATGAGCAAAGTGATCTTTCTAGAAAAGCAAAAACCACGACTGTGGGCACAGCCTCACTTCTGCTTTGTTTGCATACTAGAGGCCGCTTACGTGGTTTCTTATAAGGCTGGCCTGGCCTCCCCGTTGATATCCAAGAAACGGAAATCGCTTGATGTTGGTTATCATGTTGGAAGTTTCAGTTTTCCTGGAAAACGTCTGAGGTGATTCATAGGGTCACATGAGAGTCAGATACTTCTGCTCCTTGAAATCCAGTCACCCAGGATGCTCAGATGGCAATGTGATGCATGGGATTGACAGCTCCTAAGCCCCCATTTAAGGAGCCCATTTAAGGTAGTGCAGTGATTAAAGCCATTGACTGCTAATGGAAAGATCAGTGGTTTGAAACCACCAGTGGCTCTGTGGGAGAAAGATGTGACAGTCTGCTTCCATAAAGATTTACAGCCTTGGAAACCCCATGGGATCGCTAAGAATTGGAATCGACTCGATGACAGTCGGTCGGGTTTTTTTTTTTTTTTTTTTTTTTTTTGGTTTAAGACTCTGTTTAAGGAGATAGGGCATTGGTACTACCACCACTCGAAAAGATCGAAGAGAATTGGCTAATAGTTTTCCTTTTATTAAAAGCTTTTAAAGGTGTGAAATGATAACATCAGAGAAATAACTTTAAAACTCTCCAAACCCACCACTCTAATAAGATTATTATTTTTATTTTGAACGTTAAAAAGCCAAACCAAACCCACTGCTGTCGAGTCAGTTCAGACTCATGGCAACCCCATGTGTAACAGAGTAGAACTGCTCCACAGGGTTTTCTTGGCTGTAAACTTAACAGAAGCATACCACCAGGCCTTTCTTCTGCAGTGCCACTGGGTGAGTTTGAACCGTCAACCTTTAGGTTAGTAGTCAAGTGCAAACTGTTTGCACCACCTAGGGATTTTTGAATATTGCACGTGTTTTAAAACCCTCTCCATCACGCTGCACACACACTTTTTGGCACGTGGACTGCCTCAAAACGAGTGAAATATATGAAGCATTCCACAGCTAGGAGTCCCCGGGTGGCACAAATGGTTAATGCATTTGGCTGCTGACTGGAAGGTTGGGAGTTCAAGGCCACCCAGAGGAGCCTCGGAAGAAAGGCCCGGTGATCTACTTCTGGAAAATCAGCCATTGAAAACCCTATGGATTGCAGTTCTACTCTGATGCACACGAGGTCACCATGAGTCAGAACTGACTCGACAGCAATTGTGTGTGTGTGTGTGTGTGTTTTTTCTTAGTTCCCTTAACTAGTGACAAAAAGGCATGCTCTTCCTCATCCCCAGATTGAACTGTCGTGCGTGTTTCCTCCTTGTCTTCATGCGGCAGGGCTGAGGCAAAAGCTGGCACCTGGACTCCCATCACTGCTGACAATGTAGTGCCTCTCACGGCCAGCCGCCAAGCAACACGAAATCCTTCCTTTTGATGTGTTAACCTGAAGCGGTGATGCTGATTATAAAATGTTTCTCTCTCTAGGGTCCTTCTTTCCTGTCTCTCTCATCTCCTCACTCCATTTATCCTGCCTTTTAGTACTGCAGTAGGTGATGAACAGCTTCTTCTGAAGAACCATCTAAATTGTTTCCCGATGATTCTGCCTTAAACCCCACCCCCTCACCCCCATCGTATGCATATGCGGAGAGGGCCCACATCACTCACTCTGTCTCTCCTTCTCTTCACTTTTTTTTTTATTATAGTAAAATATATATAACATAAAATTTTCCATTTTGAGTGTACAATTCAGTGACATTAAATTACAATCACAATGTTGTGACAACCATCACCACTATTTTCAAAACTTGTTTTGTCATCCCCCCCAAACAGAAACTGAGTACCCTTTCAGCTGTAGATCCCATTTCCCTTTCTCCAGCCCTTGGTAACTAACAAAATTTTGTCTCTGTGCATTTGACTATTCTATATATTTCATATAAGCGGAGTCATACACCATTTGTCCTTTTGTGTCTGACTTATTTCACTCAGCATGATGTTTCCAAGGTTCATCCATATCGTAGCGTGTGTCAGGACTCCATTTCTCTTTATGGCTGAATAATATTCCATTGTATGGATGGACCACATTTTGTGTATCCATTCATTCATTGACGGACATTTGGGTCGTTGCCACCTTATTGCTATAGTGAACGATGCTGCAGTGAACACTAATGTATAATTATCTGTTTAACCTTTTGAGGAACTGTTGAATTAGATGGCTTGTATCTCCTACAAACACATTCTTAGGCTAAAGAGATTGAGTTAGAAATGGACGGTGAGACTAGGGAGGATGGTGAAGTGTGAGTGTGTAGTGTGTGTGTGTGTGTGTGTGCGTGTGTGAGAGAATAGGGGTGTGGCTGTGGCGTGTATATCTTATAAATCTAACTCTGAAGCCAATTCCCAGAACAGGAGTTCCAAAAAGGTTTTGAGGTGCATCATTGAAATAAGCTCTGGACTTTCCTGGATAGGACCTTGCAGAGTACGAGGTACGGGGCTGGGGGGTGGAGGCCAAGCAAGACTAAATGGAGGCCGTGTGGGTGGTAACGCCCTGTGAGCTATGAGTTTAAGGTTGAAGTCCCGGCTTCAAGGGTCATGGACTGGGATGAGGGTCAGTGCCTGATATGGTATCAGGTTTTGTCAATTGCGCTACAGGAAGAGGACGCACGTCACGAGTAAGGGAATGATAGCTGACTTGGGATGATTTCCCATACTAACATAGCTCCCTCAGGACCCCTGAACACAAGCCTCTAGGTTTGAATTTTCAGAAGAGAATGTTTTTACTGTGGGGGGATGTCAGACTACCCTGTCATCTCCTTTTTAAAAAAATTTTAAAGTTTGGTGTTGTTGAGAATATACACAGCAAAACATACACCAATTCAATCATTTCTACATGTACAATTCAGTGACATTGATTACATTATTAGAGTTGTGCAACCACTCTCACCCTCTTTTACTGAGTTGTCCCTTCCCTATTAAAATGAACTTAATGCCCCCTAAGTTTCCTATCTAATCTTTCAAGTTGCTGTTATCACTTTAATCCCATATAGTTCTTGAAAGAGTATAACACTCAAGGCAGATCTTTTTTTTTACTAGTTAAGCTAGGCTACTGTTTGTTTTTAAGAAGATATCAGGGATATTTTGGTTTAAGATTTAAAGATTATCTCAGGGCAATAGTTTCAGGGGTTCATTCAATCTCCACGGCTTCAGAAAGTCTGGAGTCCATGAAAATTTGAAATTCTGCTCTGCATTTTCCCTCTTTTGATCAGAATTCTTCTACAGAATCTTTGATCAAAATGTTCAGTAGTGTCCTCTCCCTTTTCTCATATTGAAGGTCAGCAATAGGATCTGTGCCATCTTATTTATATAATTAAAATGCTTCCATGGCAACAAGAGTTCCTTTAATCCTCACAGCACGTTATCATTGTTTGTGCAAATAAGAACTTGGTTTGTTGGCCCTTTAGATGATGCAACTTCCTTTCCCAATCTCTGTCTTCAAAACACAATGGAAGCTCCAAAAAGAAAATCTCTTTTCCATGGTTGGTGAGTGGGTTTAATGGGGATGGAGGACAGAATGGGTGGATGTTGCTTCATCTCTGGGCTGTGTCCCTAGGTGAGACTTACGATTCCCAAGCCATGTTTCCATTTGACCTGTCTTGGCCGGCATGGTGGGGAGTGAGCAAAGACTTCCCTCAGGTTCTTCCCTGACAAGAATGCCATCCTTTCACACATACGACCTACTTGTCTAAGTTCTGCTCAAACCTCTACTGCCTGCACAGAGAGGTCAAATCAGAGACTCCATCCCCATAAAGTCTTTCCTGAGGTCCCTGCTGAGGTGCTCCCTCCTTTCTCACACCCCTAACTTCCCAAGACATCTTTTACCCAGACCCGGGGCTCCCAGTCCTTTGAAAAATGAGGATCCCTTGTAATGTCAACACATTTTGAAGACCTATAGGATAGTTTTGGTGTTTGTTGATTGTCAAAGAGGTGTTAGAAATTCCTAGCTCTTTTCAGGAGTTTCAGTTTTGTCAACTTCAACAGCAACAACATATTATCAAAAAATGGTTAATAGTATTTGTTCAGATTTTAGACAAAGCTTGATTGCACCTATAGATTTGCGGACCATTTGTCATTGTTCTGTGCTTTCTAACCCCAGGTTCATGGCTTACACAGAATGAAGAGTACTGAAACTACTCAATGAGCACATTATATTGTAGGATTTAACATTTGGTGAATATATGTCTGGTCTTCCCAGGGAGTTTGTACAGCCTTTTGTGGAGCAGGAATGATGCCTGGCATTCCTCATCTCCCACAGAGGTAGCCCCCTGCCTTTTGCTGAGAGGGTGCACAATACACGTGCACTGTTAACCATCATGCCATAGAAGGGCCAATCCCTGAGGACCAAGTGTTTTAGAAAAAACAGATTTCTGATCAAAGACTACATTATGATCATGTGAAGGAGGAACAGTCATTCCACAGTCAGAAGCAGTAGCATAAATAAGGTCATTCAACAGCATATTTCATTGAAGAAAATAGACAGGGCCATAAAAATGATTGTTGTTGGCTGCCATTGAGTCAGCCCCTAACTCATGGAAACCCCACGTACAATGTAATAAAACACGGCCTGCTTCTCAGGACCTACTATACAGCTACGGTAGTCTAAACAACCCGGTACTGGCACAACGACAGACACATAGACCAATGGAACAGAATTGAGAACCCAGACATGAACTCACCCACCTATGGAGAGCTGATCTTTGACAAAGGGCCAAAGTCTGCTAAATGGGTAAAAGACAGTCTCTTTAACAATTGGTGCTGGCAAAACTGGATGCCTAGCTGTAGAAAAATAAAACAGGACCCATACCTCACACCATACACAAAAACTAACTCAAAATGGTCAAAGACCTAAATATAAAACCTAAAACTTTGAAGCTCACGGAAGAAAAAATAGGGACAATATTAGCAGACCTAGTATATGGCATAAATAGAATACCAAACATCACCTAAAAAGACACAAACAGCAGAAGATTAACTAGATAAATAGGACCTCCTAAAAATTAAACACTTATATTCATCAAAAGACTTCTCCAAAAGAGTAAAAAGAGAATCTGCAGACTGGGGGAAAAAAATTGGCTATGACGTATCTGACAAGAGTCTAATCTCTAAAATCATAGAAAACTTCTACACCTTAACCACAAAAAGACAAACAATCCAATTAAAAAATGGGCAAAGGATATGAACAGACACTTCACCAATGAAGACACTCAGGTGGCTAACAGACACATGAGGAAAAGTTCGTGATCGTTAGCCATTAGAGAGAGATAAATCAAAACTACAATGAGATATCATCACACCCCAACAATAATGCATTAATAAAAAACAAACCAAAAAAAACCCAGAAAATAACAAATGTTGGCAAGGTTATGGGGAGATTGGAACTCTTACACACTGCTGGTGGGAATGTAAAATGGTACAACTATGTAAAACTGTATGGCACTTCCTTAAAAAGAAATAGAAATACCACGTGATCCTGTAATCCCACTCCTAGGTATGTATATACCCTAATGAAATAAGAGCAGTGACATGAATAGACATATGCACACCCATGTTCACTGCAGCATTATTCACAATAGCAAAAAGATAGAAACAACCTAAATGCCCATCAATAGATGAATGGATAAATAACGGTGGTACATACACGCAATGGAGTATTATACAAAGACAAAGAACAATGATGAATCTGTGAAGCATCTCATAACATGGATGAAACTGGAGGTCATTCTGCTGAGTGAAATAAGTCAATCAGATAAGGACAAATATTGTATGAGACCACTATTATAAAAAAAACAAGAAATGTTTATAGAAAAAAAAATTCTTTGATAGTTACCAGGGATGGGAAGGGGAGGTAAGGAAAATAATTAACTAGATAGAAGACACGTGTTAATATTAGTGAAGGAAAAGGCAGTACACAATGTGGGGGAAGTCAGCACAACATGACCAAGATAAAGGAGACACTGAGAGGAACCCAAGAATAAAGGGCAACTACAGTAATTACTGTAACAGACTATCCTGCAACGACAGTATTAACAAAAGATGATCTATGAATGGATACATAGGTAGATAGGTATGCTAAAGAGTTGTGGGAGGGTGTAAGGGAGCACATCCACCTGCAGACGTAGGTTTGATTGTGGATATGTCTACATACATAATTGTAGGTGCTCCATGTATATTAATATAGACAACAGAGCACACAAGGGACACAGCCATGGAAACAGACATAACCACCTCACGGGACGAAGTTTCTAGGCTTAAAGGTGAAGGACCATAGACTTGGGGGACATCTACATCAATTAGCACAACATAGTTCATAAAGACTGTGTTCTGCATCCTACTTTGATGAGTAGCATCTGGGGTCTTAAAAGCTTGCGAGCGACCATCTAAGATACAACTATTGGCCTCTTCCTGTCTGGAGCAAAGGAAGAAGTGAAGAAAAGCAAAAAGACTCACGGGAGCAGTTAGTCCAAAAGACTAACAGACAACATAAACCACAGCCTACATGACCCTGAGACCAAAAGAACTAGATGGTGCCTGGCTACCACTATCAACTGCTCTGACTGGGATCACAACATAGGGTCCTGGGCAGAGCTGGAGAAAAATGTAGAACAAAAAATAAAATTCACAAAGAAGACCAGACTTACTGGACCGACAGAGACTGGAGGAACCCCCGAGACTATGTTCCTAAGACATCCTTCTGACCTGGAACTGAAGCCATTCCCAGAGATCACCTTTCAGTAGGACGATAGACAGGCCCATAAAATAAACAACACCCGAGAGGAACATGCTCCTTAGAACAATCAATTATACAAGATCAAAAGGACAACATTTGCTCAAAAGCAAAGATGAGAAGGCAGGAAGGGGGAGAAAATCCAGATGAAATGGGGAACCCAGGGCGGAAATGGGGAGAATGCTGACACATTCAGGGGAATGAAAACAATGTCTCGGAACACTTTATATACAAACTATCGAATGGAAAACTAATTTGCTCTGTAAACTTTCACTGAAAGCACAATAAAAAATTCAAACAAACAAACAAAAAAACACTGCCTAGTCCTGCTCCATCCCCATGATCGGCTGCAGATCGGGACCATTGTGATTCATAGGGTTTTCACTGGCTGATTTTCAGAAGTAGATCACCAGACCTTTCCTCCTAGTCCATCTCAGTCTGGAAGTTCCACTGAAACCTTTTCAGCATCATAGTAACACGCAAACCTCCACTGACAGGTGGGTGGTGGTTGCGCGTGAGGTGCATTGGCTGGTAATGGAACCCATGTGTCCAGCATGGGAGGCGAGAATTCTGTCACTGGATCACCACTGCCTCAAGAAAACGGTTAGAGCTCAAAAACAAGTCCTGAAACATAGGGATACGGATGAAAGCCAACTGTATTTGAAAGCCCCAGACAGATCCAAAAACCAGAAAGGAAAACTGAGAAGGCTTTTCACTGGGACAGCTCAACATCTAGATCAGACAACGAACAGAAACAGGTAAGAATTCTCTTTGACGTGCTGTGTCGGGAAAAGTAATTATTTCCTTAGAAAAGGCTGATTTATTACAGCGAATGTTATTCCTGTTAACATATCCTCTCCAAAGAAGATAATTATTTGGATTATTATTAATTGGAGTTTAAACTTTGTTTCATTCACGTTAGGCCAGTTCTAAAGTTCTTGCATTTTGGGAAAACTGAAAGCTTTCAAAGTGAACTGCATGCTCAGAGACCCAAAATCTCAGAGCTGCCCCTCCCAGCTGCCATCCAGGGCCTATTTCTTTCCTAGGTGAAAAGTTCAATAACACCAACCTGCAAGCCATGGACTCAGGATTTGTCTTGGCTCTGTGTTAACCGGTTGGGGACCCTGTGCCATTTCTCTAGGCCCTGGGCCCTAGTCCCCCCATCTGTGAAATGACTGTCTCTGAAGTCCCTTGCATTACTAGGTGTTCGTTCTGTTTTAGAAAGCATCCCCGAAAAATGGTTCTTCCTTTACATTAGAAAGCTTGTGGGTGTGGAATCAGGTAGTGCTGGCTACAGTTCAGACTCTGTTCCAGTTAGCTGTGTGATCTTGGACAAGTTGCTTAACCTCTCTGGGCCTCAGCTGTGAAATGAGGTTAATAATAATTTTGTATCTCAAAAGCTGTTGGGAGGATTAAATGAATTTATATAGTGCCTGGTGCTTAGTAACTGCTCTCTGAATGCAAACTCTGTGAATATTACTTGTAGCTTGTTGTTAGGTGCCGTTGAGTCCATTCTGAGTCGCAACGACGCTATGTACAGCAGAAGGGAACACTGCCCAGTCCTTCGCTATCATACATTCCACATTCTGATTATTAACAGATGTTTGCAGTTGTTTTTTCTCATTTTGAGTAGTGCTACATCGCAAATGAAGGTCCCGAAAGCTTGACTCCATCCATGTCACTAAGGTCAACTCTACTTTGAGGAGGCAGCTCTTCCTCAGTCCTATTTTGAGTGCCTTCCAACCTGAGGGGCTCTTCTTCTGGGACTGTATCAGACATTGTTCCACTGCTATTCATAAGGTTTTCACTGGCCAGTTTTTTCAGAAGTAGATCACCAGCTGCTTCTTCCAAGTTTGTCTTACTCCGGAAGCTCCACTGAAACCTGTCCACCATGGGTGACACAGATGGTATTTGTAATACCCGTGACATAGCTTCTAGCATCACAGCAACATGCAAGCCACCACAGTCTGACAAACTGACAGACAAGTGGTGAGTATGAGTTACTACATCATTTAGCAATAGTGGGAGGTGTGTCAAAGCCTCTCTTAGGATTTGAGACATACTTCGATTGGTCAAAGGAGACCCATTCCAAAGTGGAATAGCTAGCAAGTGAAAATATGCACGGAAATGCCATGGGTCCAATTAAATCTGCCGCAAAATATGTTAGAGTTCCAAGTTCTAGCATAACAATTTGAATAACAGTTGGATTACAGCTACTGTCAGAATCACCTGCAGGACTTGTTAAAACACGAATTTCTGAGCCCCACTCCCGGAGTTTCTGATTCACAAGGTCTAGGGTGAGGTTCAAGAATTTGCCTTTTTAACAAGCTTGACCAGGGACCACACTTTGAGAACTCCTAGATTACAGATTATGTTCTAAAACTCTTTTTAATTTTTTCCCCAAACTTGAGCAATGCAAGGGGGGTGTGTGTGAAAATGAATTCCCATTTGTACACCAACAGTCTTATTCTATGAATCTATCTTTCGACTGTGAATTTCTGAACCATAAAATCATTTTTATATTTGTATTATTTACTGAAGTGAAAATATAAAATTGAAGCATTTTGCTTGCAAACATGCAATCTAGGGAATACAACCAGAGAAATATCATTCTAAAAAAATATTATTTCTAGTTCTCCCTATACCTTTAAAGGTAAAAGAAATAGAATATAGGAAGGGGATTGTGAGAGACTGGATTTGAGTTTTGAGTCCTCTTTTGCTTGGAGTCTCCTTGTTGAGTGGCCATAGGCTATGCACAACCTCTCTGACCCTTGTGTCTTAGATGAGAAATGCTGTTCAGGGTATGCTCCAGCATGAGACTGTAAATCTTTGTCATTGTGCTTTTGAACAATACAGAATCTTCTTTGGGTTGGATCAGGATAGTAGGGTTCTTGGCTGAAGAAGGAGGAAAGTAGAAGCTGGAATGAGATAGGATAGGAGGTGGCAAGGTTCTGGGGTGAGCTTTCCTATAGTTGCTATGCTATTGGCTAGTTCCTAAACTTAGTTTTGGTTAAGAAATATTTGGAGTAAAAAATGAATTAAGAGTTCCCCTGGGGACAGCTGGCTGTGCTGTGGACACTCACACTGCTAGGACTGACTCAATATTATTTTTATTACATTAGGCGTCATCTCCCTGAAGGATGGAATGATTCTCTGGAAACTGAGGGGTTGGCAGGAGTGAGGAAACAGAAATGACAGATGACATCTTTCTGCCCTAGGGAGGGAGGATGGCAGAAGGAGACGTGCCTGTGTGGCTAAATTTTAAATTGTTCTTCAAATCTAAATCTTGCATCTCTTTGACCACACCACATGATGTTTCTTCCAAGTAATCTGTTGTCCATTCTGTTCCGCTGTTTTTTTATTTCTTAAGGAACCCTGCCCTTGGAGGGCTATTATCTGCTCTCACTCCTGACCAGTTGCTTGTATCTCAACAGTCATTTGATGAATTCTGATAAATAGTGATCACTAATGGTTGAGAAGCCCTAGTGGCACAGTGGTTAAGAACACAGCTGCTAATCAAAAGGTCGGCAGCTTGAATCTACCAGTCGCTCCTCGGAAACCCTATGGGGCAATTCTACTCTGTCCTATAGGGTCGCTATGAGTCGGAATAGACTTGATGGCAATGGGTTTGGTTTTTTTTGTTGTTGTTGTTTAATGGTTGTATACAGCCTATAGCTTGTGAAGAGTTCTCACTACTAAAATAGCAGTTGACTAGCCCCAGTGAGCTAAATTTTCTACCCTCATCTCTCTCTATATTACCGGTGGGAAAACTTGGGCTGAAAATGAGATTTCATTATAAGGCCTGTAAGGTCAGTGGATTAGTCAGGATTCTCAAGAGAAACAGAATCTATATCATCTGTCAGTTTGCCCTACTGTGGTGGCTTGCACGTTGCTATGATTCTGGAAGCATGCCACTGGTATTTCAAATACCAACAAGATCACCCATGGTGGACAGGTTTCAGTGGAACTTTCAGACTAAGACAGACTAGAAAGAAAGGCCTGGCAATCTACTTTCAAAAATCAGCCAATGAAAACCCTAAGGATCACAGCAGAACATTGTCCAACTCACTTGCTTTGGACACGTCATCAGGAGGGATCAATTGCTGGAGAAGGACATCATGTTTGGTGAAGTACAGGCCCGGGGGGGTGAGGGAGACCATCGATGAGATGGATTGATGCAATAATCACAAAAATGGACTTGATCGTGAGGATGATGCAGGACTGGGCAACAATTCATTCTGTTGTACATAAGGTTGCCAAGAGTTGGAGTCAACTTGACGTAGCTATCTATCTATCCAGGAAACCAGTACAGAGCCTGAACCATGTTGAGTGTTTTAGGGCCACGAATGGATTCACGAAAGTGGGAAGGCTTCTCTTATAAGGTGCGTTTTAGCTAAGCAGTGCAGTAAGTGAAGACATGGGCCATTGGGGTGTCTGGGAATGAGTGGCAAGTGCAAAGTCCTTGGGGCTGGAACATGCTCAGCGTGTGTGAGAAACAGCAGACTGTGGAAGGGTCTTGGCTATTTGCCTTGGTATTGTGAAAAAAGGCTGGGGATGGGGGCAGGGTGGAGGGTGCTAGGAATCCAAGTCCCATCTTCTCCAGCATTTGTGATGATGGGTCCACTCCTCTCTGCCAGGTGCTGTGATGCTGTTTCTATGCCCTTCTGGGTGGTCTTTTCCAACTGCCTGTTTTAAGGGGACACGGTAACCAAGGAACTGTGTGGAGGGCATTGCTAAGCTGTGGAGCCTTTCTTTTCCAGGGAGCCATGGGTCAAAAAACATAAAAGGAAGCACATTCCAGCACATGGCACGGAAGTCATCCCAGCCTCAGCTTCTCTTATCTCCCTGCTTGCTGGCTTCCTGCTACGGAAGCAGGGCAGCTTGCCAGTGAGGTCTCACAGGCCGAAAAGATTTCAAGAGAAGGGCTGACGTCATCACGGGTCTCAGCTGGCTATAAATCTGGGTTTGTTGTGGTGGTGATTTTCCTTTTGGTCTGGCATGTGCTGGAGAGATAAGGGAGTGGGAGGAAGTGGAGGGGGCTAGGGGCTCTGTGCAGAGGAAACTGAAGGACATACTTGGAGAAAGACCTAGCCCCTCTGGGCAGGTGTCTCCCAAGGCCATGGAGAGGCCTTTGCAAGCGAGTCCTGGGCAGGGGCAGTGGAAGGAGTCTCCGGCTGGAGTTGGAGACTCATCTTGAGTCACTGCTCTGCCTCTTACTCACTCAAGCAGGCCTCAGTTTCCTTAGCTAAGAAATGGGCTCATGACACACACATACATGCATCTCTGGCAAGGCTGCTGGGAGGATAAAATGAGTGTGAGAATACTGGGTAATAGGAGAAAACCAGTTGCCATTGAATTGACTCTGACTCATGGCAACCCTATGTGTGCCAGAGAAGAACTATGTTCCATAGAGTTTTCAATGACTGTGATCTTTTGGAAGTAGATGGCCAGGTCTTTCTTCTGAGGCTCCTCTGGGTGGACTCAAACTTCCAACCTTTCCATTATCAGTCAAGCACCTTAAATGTTTGTACCATCCAGGGGCTCTGGGTGATCAGTAAAGTGCTACAAACAGGTAACTATTCGTGTTAGTGATGGTGTGCTTTTCTTGGTAACAGATGTTGCATTTGGGAAACCCTACAGCCAACAGGCAGCTTTGGTACCTAATACTGGTGTCCTTGAAGTGGTTCTCGTCTTTTGCAGGGTTGTTTTCAATAGGGCAAATCGGTGACCCAGAGCACTGAGGCTGCTCGGAAGGGAATGCACGTGCGCACCCTGAATCAGTCATTGTACCACATGCTTCGGTGACATGAAGATGGAAGACGATTGTGTATCGCCCCCCGCCCCCAATCACATGAGTCATGCTGACCTCTAGCCTTCTCTCCTAAGAAGGCTCTGTTTCTTGGTCTTAGAGTTTTTAGAAAATGCCTCCTTGCTCTATAAGACATTATCTTTTTTATTTTTTTCCGTACAAAAATTTATACATACATTGTTATGTGACTCTAATTGTTCTCCCCATACTGGACAGCACACTCCTCCCTTCCACCCCCCATTCCCCATATCCATTCAACCAGCTCCTAACCCTCTCTGCCTTCCCATCTCACCTCCGGACAGAAGCTGCCTGTTTAGTCTCTTGTATCTACTTCAGCTAAGAGGCACACTCCCCACGAGTATCACTTTATGTCCCACAGTCCAGTCCAATCTCCGTCTGAAGAGTTGGCCTCGGAAATTGTTTTTGTTCTAGGCTGATAGAGAATCCAGGGGCCATGCTTTCCGGGGCACCTCCAGTCTCAGTCAGACCATTAAGCCTGGACTTCTTACTAGAATTTGAGTTCTGCACCCCACCTTTCTCCTGTTCCATCTGGGACTCTCTGTTGTGTTCCCTGTCAGGGCGGTCATTGGTGGTAGATGGGCACTATCTAGTTCTTCTGGTCTCAGGTCGATGAAGTCTCTGGTTTATGTGGCCCCTTTTGTCTCTTGGGCTACCACTTTCCTTGTGTCTTTGGCGTTCTTCATTCTCTTTTACTCCAGGTGGTTGGGACCAATTGAGGCATCTTAGATGGCCGCTTGCAAGCTTTTAAGACCCCAGACACCATTCACCAAAGTAGGATGCAGAACATTTTCTTAATAAGCTTTGTTACGCCAATTGACCTAGATGTCCCCAGAAA
>NW_004444138.1:1331812-1332849 GCF_000243295.1 Trichechus manatus latirostris | reverse complement strand
GGTCTAAAATCAGGTAGTGTGAGGCCTCCCACTTTGTTCTTCTTCTTGAGTAATGCTTTCCTTATTTGGGGCCTCTTCTCTTTCCATATGAGGTTGGTGATTTGTTTCTCCATCTCATTAAAAAATACTGGTGGAATTTGGATCAGGATTGCATTGTATCTGTAGATCGCTTTCGGTAGAATTGACATTTTCATAGGGTTGAGTCTACCTATCCATGAGCAAGGTTTGTTTTTCCACTTATGCAGGTCTCTTTTGGTTTCCTGCAGTAGTGTCTTGTAGTTTTCATCATATAGATTGTTTATGTCTCTAGTTAGATTTATTCCTAAGTATTTTATCTTCTTGGGGACTATTGTAAATGGTATTGATTTGGTGATTTCCTCTTCGAGGTTCTCTTTGTTGGTGTAAAGGAATCCAATTGATTTTTGTATGTTTATCTTGTATCTTGAAACTTTGCTGAAATCTTCTGTTATTACAGTAGTTTTCTTGTGGAGTCTTTGGAGTTTTCTGTGTATAAGATCATATCATCTGCAAACAGAGATACTTTGACTTCTTCCCTACCAATTTGGATGCCCTTTATTTCGAGCCCAATTCCTCTGGCTAGGACCTCCAGCACAATGTTGAATAGGAGTGGTGATAGAGGGCATCCTTGTCTGGTTCCTGTTCTCCAGGGGAATGCTTTCAAAGTCTCTCCATTTAGGATGATGCTGGCTGTTGGCTTTGTATAAATGCCCTTAAGTATATTGAGGAATTTCCTTTCTATTCCTATTTCGTTGACAGTTTTTATTATAAATGGGTGTTGGATTTTGTCAAATGCGTTTTCTGTGTTGATTAAGATCATGTGATTCTTGTCTTTTGTTTTATTTATGTGATGGATTCCACTGATTGTTTTTCTAATGTTGGACCATCCCTGCATACCTGGTATAAATCCCACTTGATTGTGGTGAATTATTTTTTTGATATGTTGCTGAATTCTATTGGCTAGAATTTTGTTGAAGATTTTTGTGTCAATGTTCATGAGGGATATTTGTAATTTTCTT
>NW_004444138.1:1303806-1331712 GCF_000243295.1 Trichechus manatus latirostris | reverse complement strand
TGCTCCTATGACTTTCTATTGAGTTGTCTAATTCTGAAATTTTATTGTTAATCTTCTGGATTTCTGATTGCTGTTTCTGTCTGGATTCTTGCAGACTGTTAAATTTGTTGTTATGCTCTTCTCTAATCTTTTAAATTTCCTCTGTTGCATGTTCTGTGTTTTGCTTAATTTCCTTCCTAATTTCTTGAAGAGTTCTGTGTATTAATCTTTTGTATCTTGCCTCCAGTAATTCCAAGAAATTTTCCTCCTCTGGAAAATTTCTAGGTTCTTTATTCTGGGAGGTTGCTGAAGCCATCATGGATTGCCTTTTTACATGATTTGATATTGACTGTTGTCTCTGAGCCATCAATAGGTTATTATATTTATTTATGTTTGCTTACTGTGTCCTAGCTTCTTGTTTTGTTTTGATATGCCCAAATAGGCTGCTCATTTGAGCTAGTTGTTATTGGCACCTTTGAAGCTCTAATGTCCTGTCACCAGGTGGTTAGATCTGTTACTAGGTATGTGAGCTCAGGAGCCCACCCACTCCACCTGTACGGATTCAGCTCAGGTGCCCAGACAGATAGACACCAAGTGTGTGGTGTAGGCTCTCCATTACAGTCCTAGACAGGCATGGGTGATTGGTGTAGGCACAGGCATCTGGCTGCAGGAGGGGGACACACGCTGAGCAATGCAGGGGGGTGACAGCCACCCCCGAGTGTCCAAGAGGAAGGGGTGTCCCTGTTCGCTACAGCACATAGGTGGGTGGGTTTTGCAGCTGGACTATGAGCACCTAATGCTGTTGGCTGTAAGGACTAGGGGGCACCTCTTATTCATGGGCCCCTATCACAGGTGGCTAGGTGGCATGGGTGGAGCCACCAGTCCTTAGGCCCCTGATGTGGGTAGGTGAAGACCCTGCTTAATGAGCAGAGCAGTGTCAAATGTCAAGAACCTACCACTTCCACCAATGACCACCCTGACAGGGAACACAACAGAGAGTTCTGGATGGAGCAGGAGAAATGTGGGGTGCAGAACTCAAATTCTAGTAAGAAGACCAGACTTAATGGTCTGACTGAGACTGGAGGTACCCCGGAAAACATGGCCCCCTGATTCTCTATCAGCCCAGAACTAAAACAATTTCTGAGCCCATCTCTTCAGACAGGGATTGGACTGGACTGTGGGACATAAAGTGATACTCGTGGGGAGTGTGCCTCTTAGCTCAAGTAGATGCAAGAGACTAAACAGACAGCTTCTGTCCAGAGATGAGATGGGAAGGCAGAGAGGGTTAGGGGCTGGTTGAATGGACATGGAGAATGAGGTGTGGAAAGGAGGAGTGTGCTGTCACAGTATGGGGAGAGAAATTAGAGTCACATAAGAGTGTAAGTATAAATTTTTATATGGGAAAGATAAAAAGAAAAAAAAAAAACTTGCCACTTCATAGCTGAAACAGTTGAAGTTAGAGTTCCAGTATATACCCTGTTGTACTGTGGTAATGAGGGCTTATGCTGTTGAGATGGGACCATGCAAGACTCTGCAGGGGGAAAGGCACTCGTTGTCTGTGGATCCCTTATGCCTGTCCCTAGGCAAAGGAGCTGTGCCTACCCTGGGTTCCTGGCTTAGGGGAGCCAGCAGTTTATTTTTTTCCCGTTTGTTAATCTGTTCATGCTCCAAGGCAGGGAGAATGGCTCCGGGCATGTGACGGATCCTACTTCCGGCCCAGGGGACTCGGCAATTGCTGAAGTCTGTCAAGGACCCAGTGCAGAGCTGGGAGCAAGGAGGTAAATGGGAGAGAGGTTTTTCCCTAAGGGAGGCGTTTTTAATCCGTGTGGTAAGCCGTACGCAAATACTTATCTTTCGTCGAGGGCTACTTCTCACTGGTTCTGTGTGGCCGAGCAGACTCTCAGTGGCTGGGTCTTTCCTGGTGACGAATATGCCTCCCGAGCACTGATGCTTGCCTACCTTGCCACTCCCCCCTGAGCTGATTAGGTCTGAAGGGCTCAGGCTCTCCCTGGGTCAAGTCTGGCAACTCCTCGCTGCTTCCGAACCATCTCTCCCTCCTCCTGCCACTCAGTCTGGTTTCTCAACTCTGCCTTTGATGTTCAGGGCTCTCAGATTGCCATATACAATCGAGTCACTGTTTTTTTGGGTCTTTGTTGTAAAATGGTCCACCGGAAGCATCTGACTACTCTGCCATCTTGGCCCTGCCCCCCATAAGACATTATCTTGACAGAGAAGGTTCTGAGAGATGTGGCAAAGAGAGATGATTTTCAGAGTACTGCCCTTCGAATGACTGTGGAACCAAAGACCAATGTCCAGTTAATGAAGATTCCATGCCCATTAGCCCCCTGGTGAGCACAGAAGTTAGATCTTCCTTTGGAGCCTTCGTTCCTAGAAGTTGGGTAACTGCTGACCACAGTCATTGACTTCCTGGAAGTTGGTCACCTTCTTTAATATTGGGTTGTAAAGAAATTAAGCCACAAAACTAGCCAGTGACAAAGCTGAGACTAAAATAATATAAATCAAACAACTAACATTGAGTGCTTACTATGTGTAAGGTACATTTTTCTTAAAATTATTGTAATCTTATAGTAGGCAGAGCATTGGTGGCTCAGTGGTAGAATTTTCGCCTTCCATAAGGGAGACCTGGGTTCAATTCTTAGCCAATGCACCTCAAGTGCAGCCACCACTTGTCTGTCAGTGGAGGTTTGTGAGTTGCTATGATGCTGAACAGGTTTCAGCAGAGCTTCCAGACTAAGACTAGGAAGAGAGGCTTGGTGATCTGCTAAAAATCACTCAGTGAAAACCCTCTGGATCACAACGGTCTGATCTGCAACCCATCATGCCGATGGTGCAGAGCGGGCAGCGTTTTGTTACGTTGTGCATGGGTTGTCATGAATTGGGGCCAACTGGACAGCAGCTAACAGACAGACAGGTAGACAGATAGACAGAACCTTCCAATGGGTTGAATAATATTGAACTTTCCATTGACTGCCCTCTGATTCCTCATGTAACTACTGAAATCTCATGCATTCGTCAGCTCAAAGTTTGGAATTCTACCAAGAGTTTAGGATACTGTCTTGTATTTCTTTTGCAGTTATTATTTTTTCAGTGAGATTTCTTTCCCTCCTCTGAATACTAGCCTGTAGCCTCTCAGGTTTCTTGTTGCTTTCCCTTCCCCAGATAAAAAATCCCTTGTCGTCGAGTCAATTCTGATTCATAGCGACTCTATAGGACAGAGTAGAACCGTCCCATAGGGCTTCCAAGGAGTGACTGGTGGATTTGAACTGCTGACCTTTTAGTTAGCAGCCGAGCTGTTAACCACTTCACCACCATGGCCCCTCCCCAGAGATAAAAGCATCCCACAACTGTTGGTGTTATTTCTAAACCCACAGTAGATATCTCAGTCTTATTGATCATTCCCCTATCATACCCTTGGGGTCACAGTTCAGGAGTCAGGCTGTAAGTTCACACTGTGGCCCTCAGGGTTGGATTATTTTTGCAGTGACATCATCAACAAATTCTGAATACCCCTTGTCTGCAGATTGACTAAAAAACAATAGTATAACACCATTTGCCTTTAATTTTAGATGTTTCAGTAGCTTCTTCTTTTTGAAAATTCCCTTAGAAGGAACTATAATTATTATCCCCACGTTGAAATGTTCACGGATATATTTTCCAATTTTCAGTCTAGAGGAAACACAGTAGCACAAAAAGTCTGGAATCCTGATAGGAGGTTGTGGTCCTGCAGCATTTGTCTTTCGACACCAGCTTCCCGTAATCCTTGGAGGTCCAATCTCAATTGCCTTCCTTCGAGATCTTTCTTCTGGACTGTTTTGCTGTGATACGGATATTATCCCTATTTTACAGATGAGGGAACTGAAGCAGAGAGAGGTAAAGTAATAGAGAGCCAGGTAATCTGGTTATAGGGCCCCAGTTCTTAACCACAACAGCTTACTGCCTCCCAACCCCAAAATCAAGTTGTCTGGTTGTCTGGCCTGTGGCAGAAAGAAATGGAAGGAATACAGGCTTGGAGTCAACTGAGCACACGGTCCTGTAACTTACTGTAGAAGGGAACACGCCGTCTGATATCTCAGAAAAGACAAGTGTCTATGTGGGGCCCCCAAATCTCTGTCAACAACACCCGTAAGATTTGGGGGCTGACGCCATCTGATGTATACATTGTTAAAGCTGTTACGTAATGTGATCTCTGACCTTGGGTAAATTACTTAACCTCTGACCTAGGGTAAATTACTTAACCTCTGACTGACTTTAGGTAAATTACTTAACCTCTGACCTTGGGTAAATTACCTGACCTCCCTGAGACTTAGTGTCTTCTTCTGTGAAATGGGCACCCTGGTAGATACCTTCTCTGCTGCTATAAATATTTATTACACATACGTGTAAAATACCTGCCAGATTTTCTACTCAAGAAACTTCAGTTATTCTTACTCTTCCTAGACTGGAATTGCATTTCTCACCTTTGTGTTCATGCTGCCCAGCCCACAGTAAGAATGCCATCAATACTGTTCATCAGATGAAGGTTGTCAAGGAGAAGGCTTGGGAAACATTTCAATAATTCCCAAGGGGAAACTGCCCACCCATCTTATCGCCTTGGTTTAATTGGCACCGTAACTTTCCCTGTTGTTACCACTTTGTGTTCTTTTATCCCTGAACTGAAGTCTATTTCAGTCAGCTGTTGAGCTAATTAGAGCCCGTTGTCATCACACCCTCTGGCCGGGCTGGTTTGGGCTGGGACATCAGATGCCGAGTCTGTCAGCAATAACACGGTGTCCTGGCCACTGGGTCGGTGGTCAGGGCTTCTCAGCAGGGCGCCTCCTTCCTGGGGACTTCCTCCTCTCGCCTCCTGCCCGTGGCCTCCTCTCCAGCATGCAGGTCCCTGGCACCTGCCTGGGCCTTCCTCATCCTCCCAACCACCTGCCCAGGTGGCCCCCAGAGTCAGTATGATGAGGAAGCGGAGAGCAGAGGCAGGGCCCTCCCTCAGGTCTGCTGATGTCCTGTACCGCGTGCAGTGTTGGCAGAGCCTCTGCGCTTGTGGATGGGGTCAGCAGGCAGACAAGGCCCTAGAAGATGTCAAAGGAGAGACCCAGCCCACAGCTCTCTCAGCAGCAGCATACGTTTCAGGCTGTCATTATCAAATGGAGAAATTATAGGCCTGCAGAGGTGATTACGAGCCTTCGTGGCACAATAGGGGGCTGGTGGTGGCACAGTGGTTAAAGGGCTTGGCCACTAACCTAAAGGTCAGTGGTTCAAACTCACCAGCCATCTGTGGGAGAAAGATGCGACAATCTGCTCCTGTAAAGGTCACAGCTTTGGAAACCCTATAGGGCAGTTTGACTCTGTCCTATGGGATCACTGTGAGTCAGAATCGACTCAATGGCAACGGGTTTAACAGGTTAGAAGTGATTATTTGTGACCTGATCTGCACCACAGAGCTCCCCAGATAGCCTCTTCCTAGTCCAGAAATTTTGGTAACTCTCCAGAATGAGAGCTATGGGGGCAACAGATTACCTCTCTGCCTCTACCTCCCATTTCTCTGGGTCCAGCAATGAACGTCGGCCCTGATCAATGTATATTCTGTATCATTTAAAACCTCACTAATGTATTAATGGCAGATATGGCAAATATATATGAAATGTCCACTCTGTGATGGTACTTCCTGGGTTCTATAAGGGATACAAATATGAATTAGACATGCATCCTATCCTCAAGACCTCTGGTATAGCAGAGACACACAGACACATACGTATGTAACAAACAATTACTGTTGAGTCAATTCTGACTCATAGCGATCCCGTAGGACAGAGTAGAACTGCCCCATAGGGCTTCCAAGGAGCGCCTGGTGGATTTGAACTGCTGACCTTCTGGTTAGTGGCCAAGCTCTTAACCACTGCGCCACCAGGGCTCTGGGTCTCCCTCACGGAAGGCAAGAATTTTACCACTGAACCACCACTGCCTCCAGAAGACTAGCTAGTTAAGCCATGAGATACCTATTTCCTTTTTAAAAAAAATTTTTCTTTTTAATTATTTCTCTGAGGTAGAGAAACTTGTTCCTATAACTGGCCTGACCATGTTATGCTCATAGATACTCGTGGACAAATATGTGTCAGCTGTGTGTGTAAACTGCATGTCTTTTGTTTCCATGGATATGCGAGGCCTTCACGTATTGCTACTTCATTGCCTCACAGGTATACTTAGGAAAACTGTGATTTGTTTAACCCAATATCCATTCCTGAAACTGGAGCAAAGAGGAAGATTTCGTCAGGCTTAGTAAGCAACCCCTGAAGTATAACCGGTACCAGTCCCATCAAGTTGATTCTGACTCATGGCAACCCCATGTGTGTGAGAGCAGAACTGCGGCTTTCAATGGTTGATTTTTCAGAAGCAGATCACCAAGCCTTTCTTCCAAGGCACTTCTGGGTGAACTCAAACCTCCAACCTTTCAGTTAGCAGCCAAGCACATTAACAATCTGTACCACTCAAGGATTCGCCTTAAGTATATGGTTGTGGCTATCAAGGCAGAGCAGCCAAGGCAGGGGTGAGACAGGAGGTGTTTATCATAAGCCTAACTTTAGACTTTGAGAACTATTTTTAAGAAAATCTTCAACGTTTTGGTCCTCTTAGCCAGTAGACACACGTTAATGCTGCTGTCAGGAAGATTTGGGAAAAAATTTTACGGTTGTTAAATGGATTAAGACATATTTAAAAATGGAGGTTAAAAAAAGAGATCCTCTACCACCTTCTCACCAAAATAACAAAAACAGAGATGGAATCATAAATTAAGGGTTAATATAAGACCTATCTTTGGAGAGGTGTAGCTTAAATAAATAAGACTTCATCTTCAAAGCTAGATTAGTATTTATTGTTTGGCCTTAAGTACTGGGAGATATACATCTATACTCATTGACTAAAATCCCAAGTCAAGGGTCTCAAATGATAGTTCATTTGTTTATGTGTATGTGTATGTACACACACACACTGTACTGTGTGCAGGAATGGGGCACTGTGAGTGCTTTATGTCCACAGGTGGATTGTGGACTGAAGTATAGATAAAGTTACTGGTTGTGTTTTCTGATTATGAAACTTGCCTCCACTTCTCCGTAACTAAAAGTGTTTCTTTTGTTTTCATGAACAACTTACCTTCCACTGCCCCCAACCACCAGGGTTACTTGGGCCCCGAGTCTTCCTATATTCATGGTCTCTTTCCAAGTTTGTATCCTCTGCAGCTCTTAACATAGATCACACTGCCTTCTTGGGATTCTGTTGGCTTCTAGGACACCATTTCTCCTTGATTCTCTGGTCAGATGGCACAATGAACAGTGGTAATTGGAGGAGGTTTTAATAAAGGGACTATTTTACACAGCTGTGGGCAGGGTGTAGGCTAGTGCAGTACCCCAGGACTAGTAATATCGGGGAATCTTTACTAACTCTCAGTCAGAAGGGCTAAGGTGGGGAACAGTGTCTATTACCAGAGCCTGGAGAGAGAGCTGGAGGGAGGGGTCTCCTGGCAGGCACCACAGCCTTTGGTAGAGGGATTAAGTCAACCCACAGCAACCCAGCAGGGAGGGGGCAGGGCAATAAATACCAGACACTCTCCTCCCTCTTTCTGATCTCTTGATGTGGGCCCCTCCCGGACTGGGCCCAATGGAAGCCAGAAGGGAAGGAGCCATTGGTACATTTCACATGGGCCAGTGCCCTGGGCCAAAGAGTGGAACCGTGAAATCTGCAAGGACAAAAGAAGGTACCCAGCCACCACCATATTTATGTCTGCAGCCACTCTGTTATGGGTTGAATTGTGTTCCCCAAAAAGATATGTTGAAATCCTAACCCCTGGTACCTGTGAACATCACGACCTTGTTTGGAAGTAGGGTCTTTGAAGATATCAGTTAAGTTAACATGATGTCATACTAGAGTAGGGTAGGTGATACCGGAGTAAGGTAGATCCTATCAACTCGATGACAATGGGTTTTTTTCTTTTTGGTGTCCTTATAAGAAAAGACAGACAGACACAGAGGGAAGACTGCCATGTGAAGACAGAGGTAGAGATTGGAGTGATGTATCTACAAGCCAAGAAATGCCAAGGGTTTCCAGGAATCTCTGGAAGTTAGGAAGAAGCAAGGAAGGATCTTCCTCCAGAGCTTTCACAGAGAAAATGGCCCTGCTGACATCTTGAATTTGAAATCATATCTTCCATAACTGTGAGAGAATACATTTCCATTGTTCTAAACCACCCACTTGGTGGTACTTTATTACAATAGCCCTAAGAAATGAATACACACCCCCAACACTTTCTTCCCCATCTTTGCTTGATCTTTCTCTTTCGCGTTTATTACCATCTGAAGTACCAAATATTTTAGTTACCTTATCCTTTGTCTATCTCCCTAAACCCCCCTCCCACCATGTAAATTCCATAAGGGTGAGATTTCGGTCTATTTTTTTGTTGCTGAAACCCCCATGCCTACAACAGTGCCTGATACATGCAAGGTGCTTTGTGCCAGCAAATAATTGTTGAAGGAAAGAATGTTTTCCAAATCTTTCCTTTTCTTATGTTCTTTGCTGGTTTCTTCTCCTCTGCTCACCTCTTAACTCCAAGTCACATTGCCTGGGTTTGGCTTTGCCAGACCAGCCTTTCTCTTCGTTCCTTACTTTGGTGAGTAGCACTGGGACCCAACTAGTCTCTGGAACCAGGGCCTCCAGAATCATCCCCGGCGCCTCCCTCTCCGTTGTGCCTCTCCTGGCCACTGGATGCCATGTGAGCCTCTCCATCTGCACAGCTGTGGCCTTGTCCTCAGTCAACTGGGGGATCCCCTGGACTCCTTTCTCTGAGGAGCTGCTTGTAGCCAGAGTCGGGGCTGAGGTCGGGGGTGGCATTCTGCAAGTCAACTCATTACTTCACTAGTGCCAGCTGAGAGTGGGCCATTCTAAGTCAGTTTTGCAGGGAGTGTGAGGGGAGATTGGTGTTTGGGTAACCTGGAGGATTAAAGGGTTGGATTGGTGAGACACTTAGTGGTGTTGTGAGATGGGGTGACAGGAGAAAGAGACACACAGATACGTATAAAGTCTAGTCAGTTGTCCTTCCTCTTCAGACAGGACAGCATGAGCCAATCCTATCAATAGCCAGAGTTTTGGCATTTTGGGAAGTCTCTAGGTGATGCAAACAGTTAACACGCTCAGCTGCTAACCAAAAGGTTGGAGGTTCAAGTCCACCCAGAGGCACCTTGGAATAAAGGTCTGGCAATTTACTTCTGAAATATCAGCCATTGAAAGCCTTATAGAGCACAGTTCTACTCTGACACTCACGGAGTTGCCATGAGTTGGAGTTAACTCAATGGCAATAATAATAATTATTATTTTTGGCATTTGTGACCACTAAATCACCTGGGATTCTTTCTGGAAGAAAAAGGAAACAAAAGAATATGTTCAGAGTCACCCAGAATGTACATCAGAGATCTCCTTGTATAGATACACCACATTTCCTTGGAAGCCTTTTGGGGAGACTTTCCTCGTGTAGAACACAGGGTTTCTGTCCTCAGGGATGGGGCTTCTACTGTTGTTGACTATTGTGTCCAAATGAGTAAACTCCAGCATAGAGAGGAGTAGGACTGGTCTAGGGTCAGGGAATGAGAAGGACTGGATTAGAGCTGTTCTCTTTAGGATTCATGGATTTTGACCCTGCACAGGAAGAGGGAAATTTCTGGATTGTGGAGGAAATCTTGAGTTAGTTCAGATATTGACACTCAAAGGTGTAGCCTTAGGCCAGGCACTTTCTCTCACAGACAGGAGGGCTTCGGTGTCCTTGGATTGGATGTGTGAGTGTGGGTGTGGTATGTGAGTGTGTTTACATGTGTGAGTGTGTCTATAAGAGAGTATGTGAGTATGTGTGAGAGTGTGTGAATATGTGTTTATGAATGTGAGTGTGCATGTAGGTGGGTGTTTGTGTGAGTGTTCATGTTTGTGCATGCTTGTATATGCGTGTGTGTGTGTGTGTGCACGCATGTGTGAGAATACCTGTCCTGCTTCACAGGATTGGTAAAGTAAAATGAGAGAACTCAATGAAAAAGCTCTTTGAAAAAGGTAAAACGTGTATCCAGATCCAAGGCATGTTGTGGCACGTTGGATGGGCAGTGTGAGCCTGTAGTGGTTGTGGGCATGATTTGGGGGCAAGTGGAGGCCGAGAGATTAGGGTGAGAGAGAGTGATAAAGAGAAGGGATGTGTACAAAAGCAGGTTGCCAGGTATTATTTGCCCACATATATGTTTTATTAGTTAGAAACTTCAAAAAAGGAAATAAGGAGAAGAAAATGTAGAATGTTCTGGATTTCAAAATTAATGATATCAGTAAATTGGACAATCGCAGCTTATTATGAGAGTTCATTGTTATGGGAATTTGAACGTACAAATCCTATCCCACAAGTTTGTTTCTTCGTTCATTCATTCAATAATTTAAGAAATACTTACTGAGTTCCTGTGATTGATTCATTTATTCAGTCAACAGTAACACCTCTCATGACATACACAGCATGCAGCTAATTTTGCTATAATGTTTAAGTTTTTGCGGGATAATTTTATCATAGAAAGATATTTTCCATCTCTTCAGCATCGTAGAACTCCAAATAATCCTTATCATTTCATTTTGATATTTTTATATCATTTGATTAATTTTTAAAATTTCCTAAAAGCCAACCACTGCTTATTTGTGTCAAAATACATGCAAAATATACTGCTCAGTACAAATGCATAAGTGATGCCAGCCATAAATACAAAACTGTGTACACTGAGTCCTTGCCCCCAACAAGGATGACATAGAATGGGGAAGGTGTGTGCAGACTTGAGTTCTTACAGACCCTGGGGACTGTGCACACTCAGGAGAAGTTTGGAAAAGATTATTTCCTCTGTTTGTTGGCTGAATTTCTAAACCTCATATCTTGCCCTTTTCCTCCTTTTGTTTTGAAAGCTTCGTGTTAACCTTGTCGACTCCCATAGTTAGGAATGAGTTGTTACATCGATGACTGAGCTATTTATGACAACCAAGGACACTCTAGTAATGTGGTATTTTTCCCCTCTCCAAAAAGCCATTCATATTTTTTATATCAAGCAGACCACATTGTGCTCCTTATTTGTCATTTGCTATTGTCACTGGTAAGTCTCTGGGTGGTGCAAACAGCTAACATGCTCAGCTCATAACCTAAAGAGGAGGTTTGAGTCCCACCCAGAGGCACCTCAGAAGAAAGGTCTAACAATCTACTTCTGAAAAATCAGTCACTGAAAACCTTTTGGAGGACAGCTCCACTCTGAGACTCTGCACTTGGAGTTGCCAAGAGTCTGAATCAACTCAGTGGCAAGGGGTTGGTTGTCCCAGTGGTATAAACTCCCCCTGTGGCCCAGCTACTTGTCTTCATCCCCACAAGCCACAGGCTGGAGTCTCCTGGGAGCACGGACCAGGACTGGTGGTCTTCCGGCAGAGATACCCTGCGGTCCTGGCCAGAGGCGTATCAAGGGTAACGATCGCCCAGGGGGCAGACAGCTGGCCTCATCTGGCGCCCGTGTGGACTTGGGCCCAGGAGTAAATGTCCCTTCCTAACCTCCCCTCACTATGCCTCTGGTCCTGGCACTTGTTTTCTTCAGTGACAAAATGGTATGTGTGACTGTGGAGGTAAAAGTAATGTTCCTGTCTTCACCTTCTCATTTCAGGGGAGCAAGTTTCCCTGACAATGTGAGGAGAGAAAGAGGCCAAGGAGAAGGGGACAAGGGAGACCTCTTTTGTTGTTGGTAAGTGCTGTTGAGCTGCCTCCGACTCTTGGTGACCTATGTACAACAGAAGAAAAGGTTGCCCAGTCCTGCACCATCTTCATGATGGCCGGTATATCTAAGCCTGTTGTTGTGGCTATTCTGTCAGTCCATCTCGTTGGGGGCTTGCTCTCGTTTTCTTTGACTCTCTACTTTATCAACCATGATGTCCTTTTTATACAGATTGGTCTTTCCTGCCCAAAGTAAGTGAGACAAAATCTCACCAACCTCGCTTCTAAGGAGCATTCTGGTTGTATTTCTTGTAAAAGTGATTTGTTCATCCTTCTGGCAGTCCTACAGTATGTTCAATATTCTTCACCACTGCTGAAGTCAGAATTCATCAATTCTTCTTCTGTCTTCCTTTTTCATTCCCCGGCTTTCACACACATATGACAGCTTACCATGGATCGAATGAGAGCAAGCACTGAGGGTCAATGTCAGGCAGCCTGTGGCCCTACCTCGGGCTCCCCACCCCAGGACAGGCTCTCCAAAAGGTGGATTCTGGCGCTGAAAGAGGCTCTTCTAGTCTTGTGTTGCCGAAAGGCCTTGGAGAGATTGAATGAGATCCTTGGAAGCCCAACACTTTCTTGTTTGTGGACGTCCGTAGGGTCAGAACACCACGGACTGGGGACACTGTCCAGTGGAGTGGCAGCTCCGGGCTCCAAGGGGCTCAAAGCCAGCAGGAAACCCCTAGGCACTGCCCCTCTTGGTCACTCATCCTCCTCAGAATCTTCTCAAACCTTTAACCCGGCTCACAAAGGGCCCTCATGACCTCGCCCTTACTGACCTTTCCAGCCCATCTAAGGAGTCCCTGGGTGGTGCAAACAGTTAAGCCCTCGACTGCTAACCAGAAGGTTGCTGGTTCAAAACTACCCATAGGGACCTCGGAAGACAGACCTGGTGATCTGCTTCTGAAAAGTCACAGCCGTCGAAACCCTATGGAACAGTTGTACTCTGCACACATGTGGTCACTGTGAGTTGGAATCGACTAGATGGCAACTAACAACAACAAAAGCAACAACAACAATAACACCCAGCTCATCTAACCCTGCCCCTCCTTCTCCCTCCCACCCCCAGCTTTGCCCCACAACCATCCCGAACATCTTCCAGGTACTCGGATGTCTCTCTCACCTCCATGCCTTCACACATGCCATTCCCTCTTTGGAAACATTCTTCTCGGCTAGGCCTCTCCTTGTGACACCCTGTTATGGATTGAATTGTGTCCCCCCAAAATATGTTTTGAAGTTCTGGCCCCTGTACCTGTGGATGTGATTCTGCTGGGAAAAAAAAAAAAAAAGGATTTCTTTTGTTATGTTAATTAGGTCATCCTTAATTAGGGTGGGTCCCAAACCTAATCACTTCTGAGTTATAAAAAGAGCAGATTAGATACAGAGACATACAGAGGGAAGACGCCATATGAAGACAGGTTCACACGCAAGCTGCATCTATAAGCCCAGGAGCGTGAAGGATTGCCACAGTGACTAGATGACGCAGTAGACAAAGAAAGACTTCCTCCAGAGCCACACCCTGAACTCAGACTTCTGGTCTCCTGAACTGTGAGACAATAAATTCCTGTTCTTCCAGGCCACCCACTTGTGGTATTTCTGTTACAGCAGCACTAGGAAACTAAGATGCTCCCTCAGGTCACAGCTGCCTGTGACATCTTGGGGGAGGTCTTCCCTGACCGCTGTAAGCAGTGCCTTGCCCTGTGCCCCACAGAGTCTTGTACATTCCCGAGAGGGATGGGTGGGGTGTGTGAATTCGCGTCTGGCTGGGGTGCCTCTGCATGGTGGGTCACCTCTGCTGGAGCCAGCACCTGGACATCATGGTCAGCTGTTGAATCAATGAACCTGCCTACTTACCGAGTGCCAGGCCCTGAGCCAGGTGTGGGACACAGAAACTCACCAAAGGGAACAAAATCCTTAAGGGCGAAGGGAATCGGGGAATTACTGCATGGTGCTGAGATGATGTTGTTGTTAGCTACTGTCAAGTCAGCCCGTGACTCATGGTGACCCCATGCACAACAGAACAAAGTGCTGCCTGGTCTTGTGCCATCCCCGTGGTTAGCTGCAGATGGGACTGTTGTGATTTCATAGGGTTTCCACTGGCTGATTTTTGGGAAGTAGATCGACAGGTCTTTTTTCCTAGTCTGTCTTAGTTTGGAAGCTCTGCCGAAACCTGTTCAGCATAACAGCAACACTCAAGCCTTCACTAACAGATGGGTAGTGACTGCATATGAGGTGCATTGCTGGGAATCGAACCTGGGTCTCCTGCATGGAAGGCGAGAATTATCCCCTGAACCACCAATGCCTCACATACCTCTGTAGGGTATGTAAACTTCACCTAAAACACTTTAAATTTCAAATGTAATCATTGTTACCCTTCTCAATTATTGTTCCCAGTTCTCAATTTTTCTCTTTGTTTACCCATTAACTTTCCCCCACGTTGGCTACATTCTGGCACAATTTGGAGAGAAAATTGAATGAGGCCACGGTGTTTGTGAAACGAGTATACATATAAAGCCCTGTTAATTTTGGTTTAATTTTCATTTTCAGGAGAGGATTTTTGAGATTTATTGACCCCTTTCATTGTCAAGAAGTGTGAGGTGTGTTTCCAAAAGGAGCCCCTGCCTTTGAGGGGAAGTGGGATTTTCCAGCGCTTATGTCCATAGTGTCTCCTCAAAAGGGCTGTGATCACAGAGCCACCTGGAGTCTGGTCCTGATTAAAGCTGGTAGGGAAATAGCAAGCATGTTGCAGTTAAAGGTGAACAAAAGGTGTTTTGTTGTCTGGTTCCCCTCAGGGGTCTCTGAGTTCTCCAAAAGGGGCTCCCTTGATCTGCCCCCTTTAAGGGACTGTCATTAATTCTTCATCCTGGTGTTTCTACTTCCTGTGCAGTGATGGTTCCAGATGAACATACCAAGGCACAGTCCCACTTTTGCTCTAGAAGAAATGGCTCTGGAATAGCTCTTTATCACCTCTTCTGCAATGACATCGATTGAATCTGATAAAGAGATCTTTACAGACATTAATTATAACCAAGGACTCCGTGCTGCGTTTTACATGCAAGAATTCTGTGCTTTGTTTAACGTCCAAGGAGAAAACTCATAACAAATTAACGTTTATATGGGCCCATTAATCTTCAAAGCATTTCACTGACTTCAGTCAATCCCAATGACTCTCTTGTTCAGGTAGTAAGAAGCCTTTTTGGTCTCATATTCTTTCTCCTTCTTTGTAGATGGAAAAAAACCCAGACAAACATAGAGTAATGAAATGCTCTGCATAACCCCTGTGTCCAAGTTAAGGGCGGGTTGGATGGGCAGCATTCCAGGCTTCTGGTTCCATGAATGCCCCCACCCCGCCAAACTGTGCACACTCTCGAACTGAAACTCTCAAAACCACATTTCTTTTTTGTTTTAATTTTTTTTTTTATTGTACTGTTGATGAAGGTTTATAGAGCAAACTAGTTTCTCCTTAAACAATTAATAGACATATTGTTTTGTGACATTGGTTGCCAACCCTACAATATGTTAACATTCTCCCCTTCTCGACCTTGGGTTTTCCGTTACCAGCTTTCCTGTCCCCTCCTGCCTTCTAGCTCTTGCCCCTGAGCTGGTGTGCCCATTTAGTCTCGTTTTGTTCTATAGGCCTGTCTAGTCTTTGGCTGAAGGGTGAAACTCAGGAGTGACTTCAGCACTGAGTTAAAAGGGTGTCCAGGTGCCATATTCTCAGGGTTTCTCCAGTCTCTATCAGACCAGTACATCTGGTCTTTTTGTGAGTTAGAATTTTGTTCTACATTTTTCTCCAGCTCGGTCGGGGACCCTCTACTGTGATCCCTGTCAGAGTAGTCAGTGGTGGTAGCCAGGCACCATCTAGTTGTGCTGGACTCAGTCTGTGGTGGCTGTGGTAGCTGTGGTCCATTAATCCTTTGGACTAATCTTTCCCTTGTTCAAAACCACATTTTTTCCTAGGCCTCTGACTAATTGTGAACAAGCTGCTTTTTATGAACACACAGACATGCACATGCAGTCACATAAAACACGTACACACTCACACGTGTGGGCATGCACAAACATGCACACAATGCACAGGCACGCATGATGCATGCATATACGCACCCACACGTGTATACGTGCACACACGCACTCTTATGGTTGGCATACATCTCAGTCAAACTGGAAAAGGAGTTTCTGTGTGGAGAATTGGGAGTGGAGGTGGAATTCTCTGTAGAAAGTTTATTCCATTCATTGAGGCATTTCCTAGCTGGATGAGGTTAACGGTGTGTGTTCATCTCACAGAAAACAAGTGGAAGGAATTAGCTTGGCTCTCCTCTCCCTCATGGACACACCAACTCTGATGTCAGCTGAGGTCTGGCATACACAGAGCCAAGCTATGTTTAGAGAGCCCTATATGTCCAGGTTCCAAAAGTGCAATCCCCACCAGCGTTTTTGTAACGTAATTGCAGACCAAAAACAAACAAAACAACCTAGCTGTCGTTGAGTTGACTCCAACTCATGGTGACCCCATGTGTGTCAGAGTAGAACTGTGCTCCATAGACTTCTCAGTGGCTGATATTTCAGAAGAAGATCTCCAGTCCTTTCTTCCAAAGCATCTCTGGGTGGACTCAAACCTCCAACCTTTCAGTTAGCAGCCAAGCACATTAACCATTTGCACCACTCAGGGACTCCAAATGCTGACAGAACCCCTATATTTTCAGGGAACCCTGAAGGTATTTAGGCCACATTCTTTTTTCTGTGTGTATATTCAAGCAGCTCTCGCTCTCCTGCTTGCTGTGATTGTTCAGCTCCCTGATTTTAAAAGTGTTTTTTTCTTGCAGGGCTTTTGCTAAACTGTTTCTTCAGAGACGGATCAGGGAAGCTCAATGAAGTAGCAGTTTTCAGTGGATTTGGATCTAGACGTGAGAAAGAAGAAGCATTTGCACTAGTCTCTTAGGGCTGCAATGACAAAATGCCACAAACTATGTGGCTTAAACAACAGCAATCTGTTCTCTAATAGTTCTGGAGGCTAGAAGTTTGAAATCAAGATGTCAGCAGGGCCATGCTGTCTCAGAAGATTCTAGGGGAGGGTCCTTCCTTGCCTCTTCCAGCTTCTGGTGGTCCCAGGCATTCCTTGGCTTGTGACAGCATCTCTCCAATTTCTGCCTCCCGTCTTCAAATGGCTGTCTTCCCTCTGTGTCTGTGTTTCCTCTTCTTATAGCATTGCTATGAGTAGGAATTGACTCAGTGGCAACAGGTTTACAAGGACATTAGTCATATTAAATTAGATGCAGTCCTACTCCATTATAACCTCATGCTAGCTAATTACATCTACAAAGACCCTATTTCCAAATATGATCGCACCGACAGGTACTAGGGGTTAGAACCTGAACATACCTTTTCAGGGGACACAATTCAACTCAATAACAGCAACAGTTGGCAGAAACCTGGCAATCTACTTCTGAAAAATCAGCTATTGGCAACCCAATGGAACACAGATCTACTCTGACATACGTGGGGTTGCCATGAGTCAGACTGACTCAAGCGACTGGTGTGGTATACATCTAGGTGAGTCCCTGGAGAGAGTGGTCAGGGCAATTTGGATTATTCTGAAATGATTTTCTGTAAGACTGGAAATTGAATCGTCATATGAGGAGCAAGGAGGAGAAGACATGAGACACACCACTGTCATGCAGTCAAATCTTGATCATGTCCATGTGGGTTATACAGTTTGGGAATTATTGGTCACACATTTTATTTTATTAAGAAAAATTATTTTGACTTCCAGGCAACAT
This sequence comes from Trichechus manatus latirostris, assembly GCF_000243295.1. Lineage (NCBI taxonomy): Eukaryota > Metazoa > Chordata > Mammalia > Sirenia > Trichechidae > Trichechus > Trichechus manatus. The sequence continues at coordinate 1,314,141 of NW_004444138.1, read as the reverse complement.
GGTGCTATAGTCAGAAGCACCACGCCATCCCTCCGCAGCAAAGATCAGAAAAACTAAGTCAAACAGAGTCACATGTCAATCTGGAAACCCTAACCATCAAATGAAGAGATAAAGAACTCGGCCAAGCACTGAATGGAGTAAGAAACTGACTGAGAACAGAGTGCGAGGAGAGATACATGCAGAGGTCCCCTATCAGCTACCGCAGCACAGATCCACCATCTTGGACTCCTATCGGAGATCAGCGAACAGGAGGTAGGAGAAAGCAGCTTCACGGAGCTTCCAGCGGGAGACAGAACAACCAGTAACCCACGATATAGGCTTTCCCACCCCCCACCCTTCTTCACTCCCACTTAGCCTCCTCTGCTTCCTGCAGCTGCAGTCTATTGGCCCGGAAGCACAAGCTTCCCCCCAGTGCTGCTTGGAATCCCCCCACCCACACTGGCCAGCTCCTAGAGTGCCATTTGCTGGCTGCTGCTGTTGCTTTTTTCCACTTCTTTAGATTTCTTCCTTACCTCTCACCGCCTCCCCTGCCTTTCTCTCAAATACCTGGCTCCGTGTGCCATCTTTGCTTCTTCCTGAAAGGCTGTGAAACATCGCTCAACTGTGAAACTGCTTCCCGGCCCGTGCTGCCATGCTGGTGGGACCCCTGGGGCTTTTTTGTTTGTTTGTTTGTTCTGATTTGTTCTGTTTTGATTTGTTTGTTTGTTTTCTTTTTCTTTTCTTGGCTTGGGAGCCCCTTCTAGTTGGGCAGTACCACACGGCTTGGAAGATAATCCCTTACTCTGCGCAGACACACAGGGACATCCCTGGGGGCATTTCTTTTTTCTTGTTATTTCTTTTTTTTTCCTTTTTTTGTTTGTTTGTTTGTTTTTGTCTTTTTCATTTCTTTGTTTAGTTTTATTCTCTCTCTGATTCCCTTTTTCTCTTTCTTCGTTTCCAGTTTCTCGATTTATCCATTTTTTCCTTTTACCCTTTTTTTCATTTTTGTTTTTCCCCATTTCTCAGTCTCTCATCTCCCCACTCCAGTAGCAAGCTCACTTAGCACTTTTTTTTTGTTTGTATGTATGTTTTTGGCTCCTGTTCCTCTCTCCTCTCTCTCATCTTTCCTATACCCATCTTAGCTTCACACATCACAATCTACCCCCTCCTTCCTGCCTGCCTGCACCGTGCGCTGAACATCACACTCCCAAGCAACACAGGCATGGCCTACCAGAACCTGCCCTGCACTGATTCCTGGTCTGCACTGTCAGCCCTGGTATGTGCCACAAAAAACCTATCCCAGCAACTCCTCTTCAGCTGGACCTGCCCTGCTGTACCATACCTGAGTGATTGGCCCTGCCCATTGGAGAAGGAGGTGAAAAGTATCATGCCCACTGATGAGCGAACAACAAAGAACACACAGACTGCCTGCTCAGACATGGCCAAGTAAAACAAAAAAGCAGGATGAAACCAACAAATCTACAATCAATAAACAAGGAAAATAACCACGGAATGCCCCAAAGACAGCAGACAATATCAAAACACTTACAAAAACAGGACAGGATGGTTCCAGTAGGCATCCAAAATAAAACACCAGATGACCTTCCAGTAGAAGAAAAGACACTAGATCTAACTGATAGGGAATTCAAATCTCTAATACTCAGAATTATCCAAGACTTGAAGCAAAAAACAGACAAAAACAAGGAAAAAATAGACAAATTCATGGAAAAGGCAGACAAAAAAATGGAAGAATTAAAGAAAATAATACAGGAACAAAATGCCAAAATAAATTCACAACTAGAAATCATACAAAAACAACAATTAGAAATCCGAAAGATCAACAACAAGGTTTCAGAAATGGACAGTGTCATAGAAGGGCTGAGGAGCAGATTTGAAACAGTGGAAGACAGGATCAGCCGAATTGAAGACAAACACTTGGATGCAACTCTGTTTGAGGAAAAATCAGGAAAAAGAATAAAGAAAGATGAAGAGACCCTAAGAATTATGTGGGATACTATCAAAAGCAAAACTCTGCGAGTGATCAGAGTTCCCAAGCCAGGGGAGAAAACAGAAGACACAGAGAGGATCATTGAAGAATGGCTGACAGAAAACTTCACCAGTATCAGGAAAGACGAAAAGCTGACCATCCAAGAAGCTCAACGAACCCCATATAGGATAGACCCCAAAAGAAAATCACCAAGGCATATCATAATCACACTCGCTAAAACCAAAGACAAAGAATCCTGAGAGCAGCTCAAGAAAAACAAAAAGTCACAAAGAGAGGAGAAACAATAAGACTAAGCTCGGATTACTTGGCAGAAACTATGCAGGCAAGAAGGCAATGGGATGACATATATAAAACCTTGAAAGAAAAAAATTGCCAGCCAAGAATAATATATCCTGAAAACTCTCATTCAGATATGATGGTGAAATTAGGTCATTTCCAGATAAACAGAAGTTAAGGGACTATGTAAAAACCAAACCAAACTTACAAGACTTATTAAAGGAAGTCCTTTGATCTGAGAACAGACAATATCAGACCACAGGCTGAATATAGGACACAGGGCTGTACTAGCCAGCTACCAATCTACGAAATGAACTCTTAAGGACTATACAAAACCAAAAGAATTACAACAGGGAACCAGAGAGGTTAATCTGTAAATGACAACAGCATCAGAACAATAAAAGAGAGAATAAACGGTGTATGTACTGAACCTTCTAATGGAGAGGAAGTGATGTGATATCAAGTCATAATAGACTGGTTCAAATCTAGGAAGATAAGGGTAAATTTCATGGTAACCACAAAGAAAGTTAACAAACCTACTCATCAAAATAAAGAAGAAAAACATAAAGTCTCAGTAAAAACAAAACCTACAAAAACAAAAGAAAAAAAATCCACAAACAAAAGGAACTCAGCACAGGAGAGTAAGAGGAACACAGAAAACATCAGCACCACAAAACAAAACAAAACAAAACAAAACAAAAGCACTACATAATGCAAGCCCACTTGTAGGAATATATCCTAGAGAAATAAGAGCCATCACACTAATAGACACATGCACACCCATATTCATTGCAGCACTGTTCACAATAGCAAAAGGATGGAAACAACCTAGATGCCCAGCAACAGATCAATGGATAAACAAACTATGGTACATACACACAATGGAGTATTATACAAAGATAAAGAACAATGATCAATCGGTGAAGCATCTCATAACATGGATGAAACTGGAGGACATTATGCTGAGTGAAATAAGTCAATCACAAAAGGGCAAATATTGTATGAGACCTCTACTGTGTAACTCATGTAAAAGTTTACACACAAAAAGAAACAATCTTTGTTGGTTACGAGGGATGGGAGGGGTGGGGGGAACTAAATAGGTAAGTTGTAACTTTGGTGAAGGGTAAGACAGTACACATTATGGGGAAGCCAGTACAACTTGTACAAGGAAAGGTCATGGAAGCTCCATAGACACATCCAAACTCCCTGATGGTCTGAATTTCTGGGTGGAGGGCTGTGGGGACCATGGTCTCGGGGAACATCTAGCTCAATTGGCGTAACACAATTTATAAAGGCAATGTTCTACATTCTACTTTGGTGAGTAGCGTCCAGGGTCTTAAAAGCCTGTGAGCAGCCATCTAAGATACTCTACTTGTCTCACTCCTTCTGGAGCAAGGGAGAATGAAGAGAACAAGATACAAGGAAAAGATTAGTCCAAAGGATTAATGGACCACAGCTACCATGGCCTCCACCAGACTGAGTCCAGTACAGCTAGATGCCCGGCTACCACCACTGACTGCTCTGACAGGGATCACAATAGAGGGTCCTGGACAGAGATGGAAAAGGATGTAGAACAGAATTCGAACTCACACACACACAAAAGACCAGATTTACTGTCCTGACAGACTGGAGAAACCCTGGGATTATGGACCCCGGACACCCTTTTAGCTCAGTGGTGAAACCCCTCCTGAAGTTCACCATTCAGCTGGGGATGGGACAGCCTCATAAAACAAAACAGGACTAATGAGGCACAGCAGTCCAGGGACAAGGACTAGAAGGCAGGAGGGGACAGGAAAGTGGGTGATAGGGAACCCAAGGTTGAGAAGGGACAGTGTTGACATGTCATGGGGTTGTTAACCATTGTCATAGGGTGATATGTGTACTAAATGTTTAATGAGAAACTATTTGTTCTGCAAACCTTTATCTAAGGAACAAAAAAAAAAAATTATCTATGTGAGATCAAATTGACAACAGCAACTCAAAAAGTTTGATGGGAAGACTAGGGGACAGTGAGTTGAAGATAATGGTGATGGAGTAATCTGGAGAAGGACAGTGAGAATAGCAGCACAACTGGAAGAATGTAATCAATGTCACTGAATTGTACATGTAGAAACTTTTGAAATTGTGTAACTTTGGCTATGTATATTTTCACCAAAAAAAAGGTCCTCAAGGTCAAGAAGGGAGAGTGATGACATGTCGTGGGGTTGTTAACAAATGTCATAAAACAATATGTGTACTGACTGTTTAATGAGAATCTATTTGTTCTGTAAACCTTCATCTAAAGTACAATAAAAAAAATTTTTTTTAAAAAGTTATTTTGTTGTTGGTGGTGAGAATATACACAGCAAAATATACACCAATTCAACCATTTCTACATGTACAGTTGAGTGACATTGATTATGTTCTCCAAGTTGTGCAACCATTCTCACTCTCCTTTTCTGAGTTTTTCTTCCCCCCATTAACATAAACTCACTGCCCCCTAAGATTTCTATCTAATCTTTCAAGTTGCTGTTGTCACCTTGATCCCATATAGACAGACCTTAAAAGAACATAATGCTCAAGACAGACCTTTTTACTAGTTAAGCAAAACTATTGTTTGGATTTAAGAAGAATTTAGAGGATATTTTTGGTTTAAGTTTTAACGATTGTCTCAGGGCAATAGTTCCAGGGGTTCACCCGGCCCCCATGGCTCCAGAAAATCTGAAGTCCATGAGCATTTGAAATCTCTTCTGCATTTTCCCCCTTTTGATCAGGATTCTTCTATGGAATCTTTGATCAAAATGTTCAGTAATGGTAACTGGGCACCATCCAGTTCTGGTCTCATGGCAAAGAAGGCAGTTTTTCATGGAGGCAATTAGCCACACATTCCGTTTCCTCCTTGTATTCCTGACTCCCCTTCTTCTTTTACTGTTCCAGGAAAATAGAGACCAATTGTCATTGCCACACATCTTAAATTCCCGAATGGTCCCCCTTTGCCACTTTTCATATCTTGTAGCCCCCTCATGAGGCTTAAACAGAAGACGCTAAGCCTACAGGGAAGATGGAGTGAAGACAGAGGGTGGAGGTGGGGAATGATCACATGACACATAGTGATATGCATGTGGCAGAGATGCAGAGGTGCCAGATAAAATACAGGACACCCAGTTAAGTTTGAAGTTCAGCTACGCAATGAATAATTTCATAGTATAAGTATGTTCCAAATATTACATGAGACATACTTATGCTAAAAAAATTATGTGTTAATTTTCTTTTAGTGTAAGTAAACTGTAGTATGAGTGTTACCTGAAATTCAAATTTCACTGGGTGTCCTGTGCTTTTATTTGCTAAATCTGGCAATTCTTCTCGAGAGACTCAAATTGTACTGAACCTAGAAATCATCCTCTTCCTGCTAAAACACTAGTGTCTCTATATGGGTGTGTGTAAACACATAATATGCAGCCTGTTGTCCTAGGACTGAATAGCAAGAGAGATGGCATCTTCTAGTAGGGAGCAGGTATGGAGGATACACTGTGTGTAGGATACACTGGCAGGGAGGGTGCCTCCTTAATTTTCAACATTGAACAGAAAAGTGCATCAGTTGGAAACAGCAGACCTGTTACACCAGTACCAGTTGCTATCAAGTCAATGCTGACTCATGGTGACCTGCGGTGTGATGGATCGCTTTTATATGGCCTTTCTCACCATGGGCTTATAACTCTCCCCAAGTGATTGAGTCCAAAACCAAAAAAATCCATTACCGTCGAGTCAATTCTGACTCATAGCGACCCTATAGGACAGAGTAGAACTGCCCCATAAAGTTTCCAAAGAGCACCTGGTGGATTCAAACTGCCAACCTTTTAGTTAGCAGCTGTAGCTCTTAACCACTATGCAACCAAGGTTTCTGGTGATAGGGTGGAGCTATGCAAATAAGGTAATAGTGGCCTACTAAGGGGATTGGTCAGTTTTGCCATTGCACTAGGCTTAAAATGAGCCATCCCAGAGGTGGGAAGAGGGGATCTCACCACCATCAAGGAAGAAGAGCCAGGAGCAGAACATGTTCCTTTGGAGCTGGGATCCCTGTGCTGAGAAGCTCCTGGAACCAGGAGACTGAGAGAGACAGAGAGAGAGCTACATCATTGAAGATGGGGAAAAGCAGTGGCAGAGAAATGGCAGCAGAGAAACAGCAGCAAGAAAGACTGGCAGGAGATGGTGCAGGGGGCTTCCCCTCCCACAGAGCGAGAAAGCTGAGTGCCTTTGGGTTGGAAACTTGCTGGCAGAGTAGGGTGCCTCTGGGCACTTGGCAGAGCTAGGTTGGCTGACCCACGCAGCTATAGCCGAGCGCCTTCGGGCCAAGGCTTACTGGCAGAGTGGTGTGCCTCGGGGCACTTACCGGTAGAGCTAAAAGAGCTTTGTAACACTTGCCAGAGTAGGGCAGAGGCCAAGGAAGCAGAGGTGTGCCTGTGGGCATGGCTGAGAAGAGGCTGTCCTGATGAAAGAACTATATCCTGAGTATTCCTGAGTCTGAACTGTAACCTGTTACTTCCCTAATAAACCCCATAATTGTGAGTTGTCTGTGAGATCTCTGTGGCCATTGCAATGAACTATCAAACTCAGCAGAGAAGTAAAGAGTGCCATGGGAGGGACGGTTGGTGTCAGAAATGTTAAAGATGGAGGAGAGAGGAGGCATGTCTGACCTCCGTCTCACAGGAATCAGCTCTGAGCTGTTGACCTTTATTCTCTTTCCCCCTTGTGAAGTTAGAAGAGGTCAGATGCCGCCCCATACTATTTTTGTGTAGAGTAGAACTGTGCTCCGTCGAGTTTCCCATGGCTGATTTTTTTGAAAGTAGATTGCCACGCCGTTCTCCTGGTGTGCCTCTGAATGGACTTAAACCATCAAGCTTTCAGTAATCAGCTGCAGACGTGTACACCTAGGTAAGGAAGACAGTGCAGGTAAAGGACCCTTATTTGACTGTAGACAGAAAGATAGAATGCTCTGCAAGTAATGTGAAGTACTGAATTGAAGGACTTGAATTCAAGGAAGAAGCTACCCCAACACCAAGTGGAGCGGGATACACACATCAGAGTACATAAGAGAAGGTTTTCCAGGATTAGCAAACCCAGAACCCAGAAATAAGGAGAGGATCCAGCCAGACTTTGGAGGGAGCTATTTCCCGTGACCAACCCAGGCTTGGTGACACCAGGAACACACTGTGAGACAGTCCTGACTTGATTGTGTGTGTGCGTAGATGCAAATGCCTTCTGGCACCAACTACCCAGAGTTGTGCCAAGCTTCACAGGTTAAGGGCACAGTCCTCCAGATTGCCAAGTCTTCCCAAGACTTCAGACACCAGCTGCAAGTTTAGAGGTTCACAAGGCCACCCTCACTTTTGATCAGATGGCTCCAAATTCAGGGGATTCCCTCTACCCCCTCAGGACACCAGCCACAAGCTCAGGTGTCCCCAGGCCACCCTTACTTCCAACCAGCTGTCTACAAATTCGGGGGTTCCCACTACCCCTTCAGGTACTGTAATTCACTACAATGACTCACAGAACTCCCTGGAAGTGCTTTACTTATGATTACAGCTTATTACAGTAAAAGGATACAAATCAGAACCAGCCAAAGAGAGCAGTGCATAGGGTGAGGTCTAGGAGTGTCCCAAACACAAAGTTATCCTCTCCCTGTGAGGCCAAGACATGTCACACTCCTTGCGCATGGATGTGTGGAAATAGGCGGCATATTGTCAATCAGGGAAGCTCACCCGGGCTTCTGTGTTCAGAGTTTTTATTGGGGTTTCATTACGTAGGCATGATAGATTGACTCATTGCCCACATGATTGAACTCAATCTCCAGCCCCCTCCCCTCCCTGGAGGCTGATGTCACAGGACTCAAAGCTCCAAATCTCTAATCATGTGGTTGGTCTTTCTAGCATGACCAACCTCCACCTTGAGTCATATGGTTAGCATAAGCTATCTAGGGGCCCACTGTGAATAATAAAGACACACCAATCTCTGGGGAAATTCCAAGGGTTAAGAGGTTACCTACCAGGAAGCTGGGATGAAGGCCAGTCAAATTCTTTATTGCACAGTAGATAAGATTATGTTAGATTATCTATTTATTACACTCTGTATAATGCATTCCCCAGTGTGGGATCATGCTCAAGTGATCTTTTTTATTGTCTTTATGAAGTCTGGAATTAAAATAATTGCTTGAGATACTGTCAGCAAGGAGACCAGATCAGGAGGACTCAAGATGCCAAAGACAGCCTAAGAGCTAGGTAAGGAGTCACCTCCACCCTCTGAGAAAATGTGGCTTTCTCATACCCTCTTCCTGATTGGGGCTGACATGTGTTCCACCCGACCCCCAACTCCATCTGTTGTTGTATGGTCAGAAAGTATAAAATAATATTAATGTGATCTAATATACACACAATTTTTTTTTAAAGCAGATATGGTATCTACTACTTAGGATAATCTCTACCACCAAACCAAAAAAACCAAACCCATTGCTGTCAAGTCAATTCTGACTCATAGCCACCCTATAGGACAGAGCAGAACTACCCCATAGGGTCTCCAAGGAGTGGCTGGTGGATTCGAACTGCCAACGTTTTGGTTAGCAGCCGAACAGTGAGCCACTGTGCCACCAGACAAGCAATTAACTCTGTAGCATTCAGCTTATCCACAATTAACACAGGTGATGAGTTTGGGGTCAAAGTTCCTAAGTCAGAAGCACATGTTTGTTAATTGTCTACTATGTGCAAATCCATGATTTGGCCATGATATCCAGGAATGAGGGGGCATTGGAGGTTCAGCGGTAGAATTCTCGCCTTCCATGCGGGAGACCCAGGTTCAACTACAGCCAATACACCTCACGTGCAGCCACCACCTGTCTGTCAGGGGAGGCTTGCGTGTTGCTATGATGCTGAGCAGGTTTCAGTAGAGCTTCCAGCTGAAGACAGATTAGGAAGAACAGCCTCGCGATCTGCTTCTGAAAAGCAGCCAATGAAAACCCTATGGCTCAATATGGTTTGATCTGCAGCTAACTGATCATGGGGTGTGTGCAGGACCAGGCAGGATTTCATTTCATTGTGCATGGGGTTGCCATGAGGTGGCGGCCTACTTGATGGCAGTTAACAACAACAACGTGTGCAAATCCTAGGTGTCACTGGGCCCTGAACTGTTTTTGGTGGCTTAAGGACTCTGGGTGAGATTTGTGGGAGACTCAGTGCTTTGACATGGATTGCCAACAAAGGTTGGGTGTCTGTCATCAGATCTTTGCTTATAGCCTAGGTTGGAAATCCTCTGCCCCTCTACATCCCCACTGCCTCCACCAGGCCACGTCTCTAAAGGAGACTCTTTCCTTGAGTCGGGTTCCTTGGCTTGAGGTTCCAACCACGTGGTTTGGATTCTTGCCCCTTTGATTCTGCTCCTACCCTTTCCTTGCCTTTAGTGCCCCTTCTTTTTCAGACCTCTCTCCAAACTGTGCACATCATCTCTTCTAAGGGCTCACCTCTTCCAGGTAGTCTTCCTGGAATTGCTCCTTCACCTTCCATCCTCATCATATGTATCATCCACCTGTTGTTGTGTGCTGTCAAGTGGATTCCAACTCATAATGACCTTACATGACAGAGTAAAACTGCCCCACGGGTTTCCTAGGCTGTAATCTTTGTGGGAGCAGTTCGCCAGGTCTTTTCTCCCACTGAGTGGCTGGAGGGGTCAAATTGCTAACCTTTCGGTTAGCAGCCAAGCGCTTAACTGCTGTGCCGCCAGGGCTCAAGTTTATTGTAATTGGGTTCACAGTGATATGCTACTTTGCAAAGTGTCTGATTTCACCAAAAACATTTCTGAGTACTGGATTTCTCTCTAAATTCAATGGTGTGGTCCTCCTCCCTGCTTATTTGTGCATGAGCAGACCCTGAACAATTTTTGTTCAGTTACACATAACATAAACCCACTCCTGCTCTTTTTTTTTATATTGTACTTTAGATGAAGGTTTATAGAACAAATAGTTTCTCATTAAACAGTCAGTACACATATTGTTTTATGACATTGGTTAACAACCCCATGACATGTCAACACTCTCCCTTCTTGACCTT